>NC_042302.1:1853566-2103566 GCF_901000725.2 Takifugu rubripes | reverse complement strand
CATCTGAGGGGTCAGAGGAGGTGAAGATGGTGGGCTGTTTTCCCCCTGACCCCCACTGCTGGGACTGGAGATGGACCATTGGTAGACCAGTGTAAGAAACTGGACCATTACTGGTGCCAGTACTACAGTACTGCAGTACTGACATCAGATACTGCAGTACTGACATCAGATACTGCAGTACAAAGTAGAGTACTGCAGTATAGCGGAGCAACATGTATACACGTGTGTACAACATATGTCAAAGCACCTGAGTCGTCGTGTGTGTCGTCGTAGTGAGTGTGTATGTGTGTCGTGGTGCGTTTCCAGGCTTTGGAGGGAGGGGCCAGGAGAGGAGGCGGGGCTTTCCAGGGCATTATCGCTGGCTGAGCGAATCAGAGATCGAGGCGACGACAGTCCATTTCCGGCCGGCATCCTGCTCTGGCCCTGGCCCACTCTGCGGCGCTTTGTGTAGGAGGGGGTTTCTCTGAAGGGAACTACTTGGAAACACACACACACACACACACACACACCGCGGAGTTACAGCAGCTGTTGCGTGTGGGCCTCTGTTCTTACACTTAAGTGATGTGTCTGTGGACTCACCGACATCAGAGAGTTTATGGATCTTAATAATTTCTGCAAGATCAAAGTTTCCTGCAATTATTGCCACCTACACACACAGAAAAGGAAGGATCAGTGTAATTCTCAAAGCGACCACTAGGAGGAGACCAAACACTTGCACTGAACACACACAAGCAAAAAAGTAATATTGATACATTAATCAACAAATTAACAACACATTTCCCAAAGAGTGAATGAGTATTTGCGTCACTTTAAATTCGCTGTAGATGAGAGAATGTTGTTGTGAAAGTACTGCTGTAGTTCTACTGTTATATTGTTGAAGAGATTTTTTTTTTTTAACCTGAAATGCAGTCTGGTTGTTGTAGTTTTTGATGTCTTTGTTTGCCCCTCTGAACAGCAGCACTCTGGCACAGCTGTCCTGCAGAAGCACCAACAATTTCAACGTTAGCACCAAAACCAGCAGGATTCTAACACAGAGACGCTCTCCATCTTACCTGGTTGTAAAGAGCACAGAGGTGCAGTGCAGTGTTTCCTGATGCGTTCTGGGAACTCATGTCAGCACCATAGAACAGCAGGTGCTCCAAGTGCTGCACGTTACCATGGCGACATGCCTAAAGTCACGCAAACACACCCACAAATCATAATTGTATGTTAAGACGGATCATTTAAATAACTGTGGTGCCGTCTTTGTGTGTGTGTGTGTGTGTGTGTGTGTGTGTGTGTGTGTGTGTGAGTCACCTGGTGAATTTCCTGCCACCCATTCTCATCAGTCATTCCTGCAACCATGACAACAACTATTATTTCAGCAGTCAAGTGTTTTGTCTCAAAATAACAGATGATGAAAATCATCACACACACACACACACACACAAACACACACACACACACACACACACACAGAGTTCAGATCAAAGATCAAACCACAGGTGTAACACACAAAGGGTCTTTGTACCGATGGCTGCGTGGTCCTGCAGCAGCAGTTCGCAGCAGTAGGGGGCGCCGCCCACAATGGCAGAGTGATAGAGGGGCGTCAGGCCCCTGCTGTCTTTGTAGTCAGGAGATGCTCCAAGGTCCAGCATAGTCTGAGGACCAGAACCCGATTTAGAAAAGTCACCTTAAATGTCAGCAGTCTGCTTTTTACTTAGTATGCTAGCCTTTTAGCCAAAACACTTTTATCTTGTAATATCACATGTTGCCTGCAGGGGTCATGATGATTTACTGCAACATTGTGCAACATTCTATCGTGTGTGTGTGTGAGTGTGTGAGCTCCTCACAGTGAGCGAGGCACTGTTCCTGCACAGGACAGCTCGGTGCAGAGCGGTGATTCCATCTCGAGTCCTGAAGTCCAGATGTGCTCCTCCGTTTCTCAGGACCTTGATCAGCTCGCCGCTCTCCTCCAGCTGGACGGCGAGGGTGAGCGGACACTCTGACACACACACATACACATGCGCGTGTGTGCTCGTTACTGTGACGCATCAAGAACAACTAAACAAACTGTGGAGCTGTGAGAACGAGTGAGAACGCGTTATGATTTACGAATTCAGCCGAGGTGAGAAATGATCACGGTGTTCGTGCTGCGCGTGTGCTAAGCTAACTGTAAAACCCCAACACGTCTCTTTCTGATGGAGCTGAGTGTGAAAGAATATTCACCAAAAATCAATGAACGTTTTGACGTGTGCTCACCTCCGCTGTCCGAGTCGTGGAAGTTGGGATCGAGGCCTTTCTCCAACCATTTGGAAACTTTCTCTACATTCTTCTGGTGAACGTGCTCCATAAAACGCTTCAGATTAGCCTGAAAATTCAAATGAGGATTCATGTGAGCACTTTTCTCAACAACAGCCACGATCGTTTACAATTTACACACTATCTGTGTGTGCGTGTGCACCTTAGTGTGCAGTTTGGCCAGCTGTTTATCATCCACGTAGCTCTGTGTATAAATCCTCCTCTTGTAACGAAACTGTAAAATCAGAGGATTAATCCGGTCAGAGCTGTAAACAGGCACCAGGTTTATCTCAAACATTCATGGAAACGTTAAACTTTTTGTCCTGGAGTTTCTAAAAGGTGGCCGAATGTGATTGGCTGTTTTTCGTTCAGTGACAGCAAAGGAGGGTTAAAACGTTCCGATCAGATGCTAATCGAAATACAGATTTTCCTGCGTAAAGAAATAGT
Organism: Takifugu rubripes; assembly: GCF_901000725.2. Lineage (NCBI taxonomy): Eukaryota > Metazoa > Chordata > Actinopteri > Tetraodontiformes > Tetraodontidae > Takifugu > Takifugu rubripes. The sequence continues at coordinate 2,100,839 of NC_042302.1, read as the reverse complement.
CCCTTTGACAGCAGGGACAAAGGGTGGAGGCTGACCTCGAGATAGGGGATTGGCGTGATGGGGGGCAGAGGATACTCCTTCAGCAGGCGCTCCTCGTCCAGGAACTTTCCTGCTCGGCCGTTGAACGCCGGCTGGAAGAGACCATAGTTCAGAACATCCGACAGAGACTGAGTCAACGTCACCAGAACCCTCTGCTTACTGGTCCAAACGGGTAACTCTGGATCCAACCGCAAACACTTCTGCAAGACACACAGATGGACGGACACGCACACAGACAGACAGACAGGTGGAAGGATGGATGTAGGGCTGATTAATCGCGTGTTTGATTCTTCCAGCCACAGAAAAGGTTTCGAGCGTCAAAAACTTTCATCGTAAACGTTTACGACCACAAAAGTCTGGTCAGAGATCACAGCTCTTCTGTTCCGTGTTACCGTCTGCTGAAGGTCTGGGATGCCGATGCGGACAACAATACTGTTTCCTGAGGGCGGCTCATCCCCGTCCTCGTCCCTGGCAACAGCAGAGCCTGTTGGGTTGCCATTAGTAACCGCCTGTTGCCGCGGGCGATCATGTTTGGTGTCAGCGGCTGGACTCAGAGGCATGTGGCTGCGCGCACACACACACACACACACGCACACACACACACACGCACACGCACACACACACACACACACGCACACGCACACACACACACACAGCGTTATAAACTAAACTTAGCTAACTTAAATTAATTGAAACAGCTGAGCAGGAGGAAGGCTCGTTAGTCAGTGCTTCGAACAACTGCTAGCATGCTAACATGGTAGCACTGGGATTCTACTTGCCAGGTTATTTTAAACAAGAACTGGGACCAACAACCTCCCACGAATCTCACAGCATTTTGTTTCTAAAGGTGTGAGTTTATACAGAGGATGGTCTCTCTCTCTCTCACACACACACGCACACACACACACACACACACACACACACACACACACACACAGATTTGTGTGTTTGTGCGGTGATGTCTCCTTCCTCTGGTCTGACCTCCGTCTCTGGGGTTAATGGCAGCCTCACATGTGACATCACATCCTGTTTTTCACACACTCAGACACGTTAAACTCATTGGCTCATTTTTGAAAAACGTGTTTTTTCAGTCAGTTTGAGATTATGAAAATACAGAGGCATTACCACAGTTTAGCTCCATGTCACCTGGTGGGAGACGTAAAAAATCCTCACTGGGCCTAAAAATGCACTTCTTGTCAAAAAACACCTTATTGGTGGATGAAAACAGATGTGAAATTCCGCCAAATTACATGTGACATAAGTTTAAACACTAGATTTAAGTCAGAACTGCTAATATATAAACTAAATTATCAGCATTTATCAATGCAGAAATGTGACAATAATCAGCTACCTGGTGTTAGCATGATAGTAAACAAAAATGAAGCAGCTTAGGGTTTTAGCGTACTTTCACCTAAATATTAACGTTAAGTTAGCCCAGATAGCACATCATCTGTGGTAAATATGTGGTTATGATTGTTTGTTCACGCTTCTTTTGTGGTGTGAAAATGGTTTCTGCTTTATCTTAAAGGAGCAAATAAAACATTCACCTAAATTCAGACTTCTCATTGTTTTTGCTGTATTTTAGCGTGAGCTCTTTTCAGATGCCGAAGTGAAACTAGCATTTGGTTGTCTGCTGAGTTCTTTAGTTTAATCCCAGATAAAGTTGCACCTCTCTGCTCTGCGGGTCATCTGTGGACCTTCCAAACACATAAAAGTACTGTTCACTCAACACGTCGGAATGAATTTAATTATCATTTTTAGTCACAATCAGACGTGCTAATTAGCTCCTTTTCTGCCAGTAAAGGACGACTGGAGCTGAGGGTGAAGTGCCGAGTAGGACGAGTTGTGCGTTGTCATGGAAACAGGATTAGCAGGGAATCCTGTGCTAACCTCACACTGTCACTCGGAGTGTGTGTGCTTTAAAAAAGCCTCCTGATCTGCATGCTCACTGTTGCTATGACAACAGGGTTGACCAATTTTCGCAGTTCCTGTTTTCTACAAACGAGCGTCCTACCTGCTCCTTATTCATCTGCGCCTCACTCAGCCTTTGCTCGTGTTCTCCTGACCACACCAAATCACACAACTGGAATCAAGCGCTTGACCCATTTCCAAGTGGAGCCTGACTGAAGGAATGCCACCAGAACCTGACGGCATTTCAAGGACTTCTGAGACGCTTCCAGAGATCGAGATTCTTTAATGATGCATCAAAGATCTCGAATTTGGTTGCATATAATAAAAGGATTTTAAAAATGTCTAGCCTTAAAAATGATCTGCTGACTTCCTCGCTCTCTCTCTCTCTCTCTCTAGGTCTCTCTCTCTTTACACCTGCTTACTGACCTCTGACCCCCTTGACTCACACAGTTGCACACAGTCTGCATTTTCAGTGTAGCATGTTGCATAATGTATGTGTATTTTGTTGTCCTCTGTCCATCAACCCATCAGCAGGAAGCCCCCCCCCACGTTTGAGCCTGGTCCTGTTCAAGGGTTCTTCCTGTTGAAGGGAGTTTTTCCTGCCTCTGTGGCTGTTTAGGGGTCAGACTCTGGAGACAGACTGAATTGTAAAGGATAAACAAGCGTACAGGGCAGCTGTCTCAGCATCCAGGTGTGAGACACATGGAGAAAGTCCCGACTGCCGGAAGGCGGCCATTTTGGAGCATGTTGAGCAGAATTCTGCGTACGTTTATTTCGGTTCCCTTGCGCTCTGTGAGCCGATGATGGTTTCTCCTCGCTCTGTTGCGTAACCTTCCGAGTTCTTCGGGTCTGATCTGATCCAGGATGTTCTGCCTGGCTCCACATCACTGCCGAGCAGAAGGTGAACTCTGCTCAGCTGGAGGCTTCATCCTGAAATAACTCCCGATTCCTATCATTTCCTGGATTTGTCCTCCCACACAGAAACTGATGCTTGTTCAAAGTTTTAGTGCCGATTCGAAGATCAGCTCACATTCTTAACTCAGCTAATCTGGAATATCTGACAAATTGAATTTAAAAGTTTGTGACAGCAGGGACAGCGTTTACAAGTGAAGTACTACAAATACTATAGTTTCAATACTCGGTAAAACTCACAACGTCAACCTTTAGGAAACGCTGTTAGATAATCGAACATGTGACCAGAAGTTGATTCAGCTAAGTGACAAACGGCAGCTCGGAGTTTTCAACCACCTGCTGTTACAACCAACACAGGCAAGGGAAGGGGGCGTGGCCAGAGAGGATGGGTGGGGTCCGGGGCGCCAATGCTAGCTTCTCTAGCCTCTTGGTAAAACCCTCGAAAATTCAGAGTTCGACTTGATGCCAAACGTCTGCCGATACAATGGAAATAAAACGGTGTTGGCTTTCAAAATACGATTGGTGATGAGTTCTGGCTTCTTTTTTTAAAAATGAAAACATCAAAGAAGATCAGAAGGAACCCTAAACTGAGACCCCGGCGGGTCGACCGTCTGGGTTACGCTCATTTATCGCCACGCATGCTCTGAACGCTAATGATGTCAAACAGTTTCTTCATACTGAATTAAAAAGCAAATAGTGTCTTGCAGTAGACGTTAGAAAGGTTCCTCAGCCAGTCCGGCGCCATGTCGTTTGACCAAAGTAAAGAGGGCGGCCATCACGTTCGACAACCCGACTTCGACCCTGGAACATTGGACAGGACTCACCTGTTGACAGCAGTCCCATCAACCTCTCCCAACAGCCTTTGCTGGCTCTGACTGGTCTCTACTGGTCTGTCCTGGATCAACAAAGGATCTGATTGGGGTTCTGGACTGGTACAGGGTGGGTGTGCTTCTGGTTTTTGGTCCTGGTCCAGTGTGAGATGGTGGGTTCTCGTCTCTTTGGGTTGGAACAGAGCTCGGAAGTTTCGGGCACGTTCTTGTATTCCTGGAGGTGAAGTTCCTGAAGATGTTCCTGAAGATGCAGTAGAACGAGCAAACCAAGCGAAGCGCAAGTACTGGTGAGGTACTCTTTAGGTAGTCGGTGTAGTGGGACTGTAGTAATCCTGTGGTGGAGCAATGGTCTCAGAGTCTCAGAGAGTATTCTGGGATTGGCCCTGCCCATCCTGTAGAAAGAGGAAGAGAGGGAGGAAGAGCAAGAGGAAGACCGGGAGGAGGTGGTGAGGAAAGGAGAGGGAGGCCAGGATGTGAGGGTGGGGGAGGGGGAGAAGAAGAAGAAGAAGAAGAAGAAGAAGAATACATGTGAGGAGAGGAGGTGCAGAGCATGCTGGGTCCAAGAGCAGAACTGGGTCAGGCACAGATGCTGTTCGAGGAGGCCAGTCCAGGTCCCCTTGATTATGCAAACGATGCGTCACTCGCCGCGCAGCGGGTGCACGCTAAGAGCTGCTAGGTATCATTACATAAACTTCGAAATATCGATTCAACTTCCTGTTGCTAATCTCAGTGGTGTGATGGTTGGACTTGGCCCAGAGCAACGGTGACGCTGCGCAGAAACAGCAAACAGAGGTTAAACAGCAAAACCGCTTTAGTAGGAACACGTTCACAGACATAGACGTTCCTGGAAGACAAGGTTTAACTGCTGAGCGATGTCAGATATGGGAGCCCAAAAAGGGGCGGGGCTTACGTTGGACACAATGGAGCTGACAGGGAACATTTTAGGCTAGTTTTCCTTTTGGGGATCGACAAATTAATGCGGAAATTAAGCAACAACGATATACTGCGACTCAAAATGGCATGTTAAGCTAGACGATTAACGTTAACACAACTGAGGAGCATTCGTCACATAGATTGCAAAAAAGAAGCTAAAATAGACCTTAATAATCACTGCTGTTGACATTTAGCGGCACATTAGAGGAGGGGCGCTAGGCTGGTCTGTTTAGCCAGCTGGTACACTGCTAATAGCTAACAGCATGCTAGCCAGCTGGTGTGTTGAAGGGCATGGAAGCAGGATGTTACTATGGCAACACAGACAGACAAAGTACATGTTGGACACAAAAAAAACAACAAAAAAAGACTTGACAATGATTAGAAGCACTTCCTGTGACTCACACTTCCTGCTTCCCGTCTAGGTTTCCAAGGAAACGGATGTTTGTCAGGAAAAGCTGTGAAGCTGGAGAGCACTGATAACTCTGTGTGTGTGTGTGTGCGTGTGTGTGTGTGTTAGACTGGTCCAGATCAGGATAACATTGGTGTTTTAATCATCCTAATTCCCATTTTGCTCTTTTTTTCCTGTCCTCAGCAGGACTGAAGAGACCAGAACCAACCTGACGATTCTTGAGAGTCCAGAGATCAAAGTTATGCAGATGCTTCTTAAGTTTGGTGTGTGTGTGTGTGTGTGTGTGTGGAGGGGAAGGGGGTGACAGAAAGAGAAAAGAGAAGGAAGAAAAGAGGGAGGGAGAGAGAGAGTGAGTGCCTGTGCTTGTCCTGAACATGTAGCTCCCTCAACCATTGCCATGGTTACCAATGGCAGGAGCAGATAACTGGGAGTGTGTTATCATCTCTCTCACACTCACACACACGCAGAGTCAAATTTCTCACATCAGCTCTGAATCCTGGTCACAGATTCAAAATGATTCAGATTTTTCTTCACAATCAGTGAACCTGTTTAACCTTTGACCTCTTAAGAAATGTCCCGTGTTATCTGAAGGACAAAAACATGATGCGGAAAAGATCTGAGAAAGACTTTAAAACACTTCCTCTTTGAAGATCATCAACCTGAGTCAGCCCACACACACACACACACACACACACACACACACACACACACACACACACACACACACACACACACACACGATTACATAACGCAATATTTAATCCAGAGCAGCAACTATCTGTGAACTTTTGTGTTAATTACATCATTAAATCATAAAAACTCCCACTGAGACAAAAAGAAGAAATTGATCCTTCAAAAAAAAACCAAAAAAAACACTATCAATGTTAAAAAGACTGAAGGACTAAAAAAAGGGACAGGAGATGCACAGAGAGCATGATGGGAAATTTAAAAAGGCAAGAAAGGTGGAAAAATAAGAGGAGACAAAAAAACACGAAAGAAAACTTTTATCACAAATTCGATATTTGAAATCAATATTTACTTTCAATGCAATCAGATTACATTGCTCTGTAATCAGATTACATGAGAGAAGGTGATGAGATTCCAAATCTGTAGAGCAGTGATGCTGACTCAACTCCCCGATGAAGACGGAGGATGAGAACAGACTTTGATCATTAAAAAAAAGGGGATGCCATCACAGGGATCAATAAAGGAGAGACGGAAGTGTAGGACAAGGAAAGTGATGAGAGAAAGAAGAAAAGCCAGGGGAGGAAGAACTGATGGATAAGAATGTTCTTCACCGAGGGAGAAAAGAAAGAAGGAAATGAAGTGAGGAGACGAGAGGGTGAAGACGAAATAGGGAGGAAGGGAGCAAGGAAAGGATGAATGGAAAGGATGAAATGATGAATAAATTCAATCACGACTTTAAAAGTTACAGACGAGTGACAGATGGAAGAACAGCAGCAAACACACACACACACACACCCTCTTGCTGCAGAGACTTACCCAGAAGAGCGACTCGTTCTCCATGATAAACTGAAAAGAAATGGAAGAAGTGATGAAGGGAAAGAAGAGAGGTGGAAGAGAGATCATGTAGGGTGGGGAAAAGAGGAGAGGAAGAGGAGGAGAAGGTGCATGTGCGGATGGAAAGAGAGGAAAGAAGAGAGAGGCAGGATGAGTGGAAGGCTGGTCGGTTCAGCCCACACACTGCTAGCATGACACACACACCGTGTTCCCTGTGTGTGTGTGTGTGTGGTTGTGCGCATGTAAGTGCACGTTGTCTCCCACTCCAATGCGTGGGTTAGAAAACGCACCTCTCTGGTGAACAAGTGAGAGAGGAGAGAGAGAAAGAGGGAGAGAGGGGTAAGCAGCGTGGGTGTGGAGGAGTGGCCCGTTGCCATGGTAACTATGCACTGACAAAAACATTTTTTGGGTGGGGGGGGTCAGAGTCAGCATCTTTGGAGCATCGTCCTGATGGCTGTGTGATGTTAGAAAGCCCAGGTGCTGCATGATGGGCTGTACTGGCATCCTTCTGGAAGTGGGAGCAGCCAATCAGAACGCACGTGGCAGGAGTCACATGATCCCTGCAGATGATGAAGAGGGTGTTTTCCACATGTGGACATGCTCACTCGGAGGGCCCGCAGCAGCACTCGCCATCGGCATACCACCATGCTAAACGCTAAATGGGGGGTAGTTACAGGTGTGTTTTGGTCGTCTTATGAGGACAAATCGGAGAAATCGGAACCAGGTTCTGTTGTTGTTCCAAACATGGAACAGAAGCCATCACAAAAACAAGCCATCAACGAAACGAGCATCCTGTGGTCACTCTCCCAGCTTGGCTGATTGAACAATTCTGTCGTTCAGTTTTTGTTGTAAATGATGCAAATACTGATGTAACTTTTGTCCACTTGTTTCAACCAATCAAAGCATCAGAATTGGCCTGAAGTCCCCCCGCTGGCCAACTGCAGTACTGCAGATACTGACACTTCAGCAGAACTTCTCGACCAGGAACTAAAAAGCTCCTCATGCTGACATCACTTCCTGGAATTACCTTATAAAATATTGTTTTAAAATTTTTGATTCTAAATTTGCCAAACGGTATAAAAATAAAATTGACATCTTTATCTACAGCCTGTTAGTTATGGGACCTGCAGTAACCGCATGGTGCGGCGCCCTCTGCTGGTAAAAAGGTGAATGTTCTTCTCAAATGTGGGTCATGATAAAACGGGAAGATGAGCTGATCTCAGAACAGCCCGAAGCTTCATTCACAGGTAAAAATCTCTTCCCGGTTGGTGAAACACGGCATTTGTGTCCAATTCACCTGAAAATCGGCTCTGGGATTAACATTCACATTCAGCCTGAACACACATCTGATATGACACCAGTTTCCATGGCAACCTCCTGGAGATTAAAAACCCCATGGAAGTGTTATCTGAGGTGTGTTCAGGAACACATCGGAAAGTGGACCCAGCTGTTTTATCTGCTGCTGGACTCAAATGCTGAAACTTTATTACTTCAATGGGACCAACAACAGCTTTTCTCTTTTTCTACAAAATTCATCTCAAATTTTAAACATTTCCATCCACACGATGCCAGAAAATGGAACATTTGCATTGATCTGTAAACAAGCAAACTGTTTCCCTTAACAAATGTCTTTTTTCTGCATCCTCTCTGATTGAGCTTTATTTAAAATAAATAAAATATCAATTATTTCCTAAAACAGTGAAACAATTAGTCGACTGTAATCAGATTACTGGGAGTTTTACTGTAGCAGATGATCAGATTAGTGTTTGTTTAAGAGCAGAAGGTCCATGTAGGCTCCCGTTACCAGTGTGTCCTGGGACACACCCAGTTTCTCCATCAGATCCTCAGCAACCTGTAAACATTTAAACATTCACTATCACCACTGATTCCGGTTTTACAAGATTCATTTTTGAACTACAAACACAGAATAAACTTCAAGGTTAATTCAAATAATCACCAGACTAGCATTGATAGTTATTGTTTGTAATTCTCTAAGAGTCGAGTCATTTCCCATCCTTCTGGATGCAATAAAAATGAGTGATGAAATTAAAAATATGTCAAGCACACAAATCCTGACACTGGCATCTTTGATGCTACGCTAACATTTAGCACAGAAACGTACCCGCTGCCCATCTTCGACAGTCTGATCAGGACGCATGACCACCTGAACAAACAACGAATCAGGTTAAAAAAAGAAGGCACTTCCAGTTTCCTTTAAGAGTGTCATCTTCACCACTGTGTGTGTGTGTGTGTGTGTGTGTGTGAATGTTTATGTCAGTTACCTCCAGTTCCATGAAGGTTCCCAGTCCCTCGACTGTGTCCAGGTGAATTCGGGTCTGACCAATCAGAAATAACCGTCGCTCCTTCCTCACCTCACCTTTAACTCCAAGAGCATCAGACAAGACGGTCTGAGGGCATGCACGTGCGCACGCGCGTACGCAGTCATTAACCTGGACGAACATGAGCATATTTCTGCAGAAGTACACAGATGGTTTCTTACACGCAGGCCTGATGGGTCGCTGGTAGGGCTGATGGAGTAACGGGACAGCTTTGGTCCGTCAGTGTCGGGACGCTCGTAGAAGATCAGCTGACCTGAGTCGTTCTAACAGATAGATATTTTTATTCTGGGGTAAATAAGAGGAACGAAGCGATGGGTGTTGTTCTCATAGTGGCCACCAGGAGGAGCCAAAGGCTGGAACACTAATACAGAGTACGGACGTGGACACACGCACACACAAAGGCTGTTTCCGAAACCACCCCCTGTACCCTACATAGTGCACTCAATAGTGTGGACGCCATTTTGAAATAGTGTCCGAAATGTTAGTGAGCATCGCTGTACCCTACGTAGTGCACTCAATGTATCCCACAATGCACTGCAAAAAGTAGTGTACAAGCGAGCACCCTAACTTGGAAAATATATCCCATCAGCCTTTACGGTATCACGTGATACCGACAGGATACATTTTTTAACGTAATTTCTACTGTGCGGTTTGATATATGAAATATTTGGAAATAAGAATATTTTTTCAGTAGGGGTCCAATATGATCATCTTAAAATATTACAACATAAATGTGTAAAAAAAATAAAAATCAATCAATCTTCACTGATCCCCCGCCCCTCACGTAAAATTGTTCTTTGGAATCGTCTGTTCCTCACCAGGCGACAGAATCTCAGTAAGAGAATATTTACAAAGATGAAAAGTAGCTCTGGAGCCATTTTTTGATGAAAAATTTGCTTTACTAAATGTTTTCACTCCAGCGGAATAGGACATGAGAATGTACCATCAGGTCTTGGCTTGAAAATGTCAAGGGACACTAATTATTTTAGGTAATAAGTAATTATTATTGTATTATTATTGGCATTTTATTATATAAAGTTAATTATAGGGTAAAATATTGCATTTTCATCAAATGACCGCTGAATGTATTTCTGATGGGTTAAAATAATTAAATGGACCTGGCCACTTTTCCCAGCGACCGGTTCGTAATTATTATGCGACACCATGACGTCACTTTACGTGCGCCGTAAATGACGCCGTTGTCCGAATACTAACTTTAAATTGAGTGCGCTACGTAGTTCACTCAATCCATGCCCCCCATGTAGTGAGTAGTGAACAGGGAACGAGTGTGTGGTTTCGGAAACATCCAAAAGTATGTACCATGAAGTCCCGCAGCTTTAGTCGTCCCTGGCTGCAGTTGAAGAAGGTGTCCCGCTGTCTGATGATGGTGCCCTCTGATTGGCTGAGCTGTGCAGCCTTCTCAGCAAACTGGACCTGGTCGCTCACTCTGGCTTTGATCTCCACGTTGGATGGCATAACTGTACAGAACATGTGCAGGACACATAGGTGTTAACTGGGACCAGGACTGACCTGCTCCCCATGACTGCAAAGAATACAGGAATAGAATGTTAATGTTTTCTGACAAGAAATAATTAGGTTTTGGAAAATATTTGAAGACATATTCAGGTTTGTTTATCTTCTATTATACATCCATGGTTATGCTGACTTAATATTTGGAAATCGAAATGAATGAAAACATTTAAACAAAAATAACATTTTAAAACGGTTTAAATATTCAAAGACTCTGTACCCTTTCGATCCTTTAAAAGCGTCAGCATACAATATTCTATAATAATTTCATCCACACTGGAGATGAACATAAGAATTTACAGTAAAATGTTCTATTACAGTATAAGAAAACCTTACATACCACAAAAAACCTTACAAACTACTAAAGTACATAATTAAACGACTACACTAATAAGTGTATTTTTAATGCCACATTTTATTATGAATGAATAACATTAGTAACCAGTTCAAAAAGGAGCGTCAGATCCGTGTTAGCACTTAGCCATTCGGTCTGCTGCAGTTAGCTAGGCTAACATCAGCTGCGAACTAACGCGTTTTTAAAGCTAACCAGCAAAACAAGCTTCAGGTTAACCCATATGAGGTGACCGTGATCACAAAAGAAAACCCCTCACCCCTTGTTTTTGAAGTCTCCGCGTATAAGTATTTGCAGCACTCAATTTTTCCGCGAAAAGCTGTTTCCGGGGCGGTGAACTCAACGTAAAACTGTTTCCGGCGACGGAGTCACACTGCGTCTGCGCAGAAGATAGAGAGAAAGGAGATGATGTCTCACTCTGTTTAATTTTCTGTTGTACATTAAAACCGTTCTCACTCCTCCGCTAACTTTCTGAAGAGCAAAATGTAAATACTTTTCTCCCTGTTTTTCTGAGAATTTTTCCCCGAGTTTTCCCCGAGTATTTCCCCCCTTAATTATCGAGATACCTTAAAAAAAAACCGCAAAAACCTCCAGCAAGTGACTCCATGGGGAATAATACTAAATATCCAGCTGATTCTAGAGAAACACTGCGATGTCCAGGACTTTGCTGTTGAACTGCAAAGTCGACAAACTAAGTAATATTATCTATATGACTTGCCTGTTAAAGGCCAAAACCTTTTATAAAAAATCATTTTACATGTCATCATGACTTGAGAGCTCTAAAGTCCAAGTATTTGTCCTCTATTATAGCCAATATAGCTCCAATCACCCAAGAGTTTAGTGCCATCGACTGTTATTAATCCTTGCCCCAGTGTCCTGTCTGATGCTTCTGCCACAACCTGCAACAAGTGCTTCTTTTTTACTAACAGGGTAGAAACTGTTAGGCAGAATGTGTAATAAAGTAATTTCTCCTGAGTATATGTCTGTACCTCCTGCACGTTCGGCTGTCTTTCAGCAGAGTGATTCCATCATTCCAGCCATGTTTCTAAAGGAGGTTCTTGACTCGGTTGGGTCAAGTCTGCTTGTTTTTATCAACTCCTGTCTCCCCTCTGGGTCTATTTCATCTACCCTCAAACATGCTGTGTTAGGCCCTCTTTAAAAACCTTCTTCTTGACCCCTCCGTGTTGTCTGTCTGCCATTTGCCTTTTCTTTAAAATTTGCTTGAAAAGTTTTTACAGAGACAAACTGTGTTTTCAACATTTTCCAGTCTGGCTTTTGGTCCCGACAAGCGGTTCCAGGGCTGGTTCGGAGCCAGTCCCTGACTTTTTTTTGGTGTGTTTTTCATCACCTAAGTAAATACCAAGAACATTACCAGTTCAAAACTGGTTCCAAACAGGTTCCAGGTAATCACCAACTTCCAGCTCAGCTATATAGGGGCCAGAGCTAAGCACCCATCACGCTGTGAGAACACAGACCAAAAACATCAACAGCAAAAGCTGTGAACTGCCATTTTAAAAACAGGCTGCAGGCTGCAGCCCACATCCAGCCACGTGATCATGGCTAACAAGTCCCATATTGACATGGGTCTGACTTTGTTCCTCTCACCTCTTGGTCAAGAACTGGTTCTAGCACCAGCACCTGGACGAGCACCAGGTTTGTTTTTTTTGGAATAGTTGCATGAGTCAGCTTAATTAAAGGAGCAAAATGACATTGCCTTGCCTGGCGATGCTGGGAACCCCACCTTGGTTGTGTTGAATCTCACAGTATTTGACACAGTTGACCACGCAGTCCACCACTGAACTTCAGTGGTTTAGCTCATACCTTACTGATAAGGATGCAGGTGCATGGCTCAGCACCTGCATCCTTCTTTTGTGGGGTGCCACAGGGTTCCATCCTGGGCCCTATCTTATTTCTATTGTACCTGCTTCCCCTGGGTTCAGTTATCACTAAACCTAATTTGTATTTCCATTCATAGGCTAATGATCTCCAGATTTATTTGCCCATTAAACCCAACAGAAGGACAGATGTTAGCACATTAACTGAGTGTATCAGTGACATAAAGTAGCGGCTGTTTAAAATTTGCTAAGCAAATCAGCTCTATGTTCAAAATGAGCTTCTACCAGCTTTGTTTACTCACCAGATTCAAGCCTATTTAAAACCTTGACCATGACATTTCATGCTTTTATGAGTTAATGGTTGGACCACGGCAATGCTCTGTACGCCGGCCTCAGCCTGTCGGCCCTCTCGTCTACAACTCGTGCAGAACGCTGCAAGAGCACATAACACCTGTGTTGTCATCACTCCATTGGCTTCCACTTCATGTTATAATTATTTAAAACTCCTGGTTGTTTTTAAAGCCATTCCCAGACTGGCTCCTCTCTATTTATGTGAGATTTTAACTATCCATGACCAAAGCAGGGCCCTGCATTCCTCTGGCCAACTTCTGTTAGATGTCCCAAGGTCTCTATGTAAACTGTGACCGTTCTTCTGCTGTCGCTACTCCCACATTGTGGTTACACCTCGATATCGCCACCACCGCATCTGACTATCATTTCTGTCTTTTAGTGTAAGATTTTTCTTTCTTTTCCTCTTAGCCCTTTTCATTTCACCTGTTTTATTGTTCCTGTCATGACCCGTGGTGTTTAGCACACTTCACCCCTTATTAATTGGATGTTTTGTCTGTTCAAGTTGTCTTCTGGGAAGCACTTTTTGGTTTTTGTAGTGCTGCATGAATAAAATTGGACTGCCATTAGTTCACATAAACACGACATGTACTATTTTGGAGCTCAGTGTGGACTGCGAGTTGTGCTGAGTGGTTCCCAGAGTCTCTAGGGGTAGAATGGGGGGCCGAGCATTTAGCTACCAGGCCCCCCTGCTGTGGAACCAGCTCCCTGTCCAGGTACGGGAGGCTGACTCCATCGCTACTTTTAAGATCAGACTTAAAACCTTCCTCTTTGAAAAAGCTTATTGTCACTAATTCTGTAGTTCCAGTTACTATCATAGACAGACAGATTACCATACTTTGGGGATCGTCTAATCATTAGGTCACATCTTAGCTATGCTGTTATAGGCCAAGGCTGCCGGGGTCCAGAAACATGATCACGGACCAGACGAGAACCCAAATGCGTCACCAGAGTTTGGCTGAACACCACTTTATCGTCAGAAACAGACAACAGACAGGATTCACTGGGGAGAGAGCAGGATAGAATGGTCAGGAACAGGCAAGGTCAGAACCGGGCAGGCAGGCAAACAGGAATACGCTGGAAAGTCATTTGAACACAACAACGATCTGGCAGAGAGCAGGTGTGCCTCCGGGGATTAAGAAAGGGGGCTAATTAGTGTCCTGATGCGCAACAGGTGCGCGGGGTGAAGCGACTCACGGGCGAGATTGCCCGCAGCTGTGACAGACAGGCCTCTGTCACCACACTGGGTCCTCCTCTCCTCTCCTCTCCTCTCCTCTCCTCTCCTCTCCTCTCCTCTCCTCTCCTCTCCTCTCCTCTCCTCTCCTCTTCCCCCTCCTTCTCCTCTCCTCTCCTCTCCTCTCCTCTCCTCTCCTCTCCTCTCCTCTCCCTTTACCCAGCCCCCCATCAGCAGGAGGGTCCCCCTACATGAGCCTGGTCCTGCTCAAGGTTTCTTCCTGTTAAAGGGGAGTTTTTCCTTGCCACTGTTGCTTGTCTGGGGTTAGGCCCTGGGATTCTGGAAAGCACCTTGAAACAATTTTGATTGTAAAAGATGCTATATAAATAAAGATTGATTGATTGTTTGATTGATTGATTGATTGATTGATTGATTGATTGATTGATTGATTGATTGATTGAAGCGTTAGCTCACCCTGGGGCTAGATTGTAGGGCTGTTTTTTAATGAAGGAAATGGTCACTTTATCAAACTGACTTCATAATTTCCCCAAAATTAGAAGTTGTTTCTAACGTCTCTGTTCAGGGTGAATCTTAATGTCTGGCATCAACCTGACTTAAATAACTACTACCTACAACAGATTTCCACACTGAGAGAAGTTATATAGTTATATAATAAATAAGTTAAAAATTGTGGATGATTCTTCAAAACCTGACATTTTAGGAAGAGCCTACATGTTGAAATGATGAGTCAGCATTATTAAAACAACTCTCTGATTAGAGAACTGGCTGAGGTAATGAACTAGTATTGAAATAATCAGGTCCTGACAATGAGGGTTTTCATAACATTCTCCTGGTGGATCTCCTGCTCAGTGACCAGACATGAGCAGAGGAACAAAGTCCTCGCATAGTTTACGTATTGCAAATGCTCAACAAAGCTCTGCTGACAACATATGAACCAGAGCGTAGGAACCTGCTTGTCCACGTGAAAGCTTTTGCTGTCTGCTGCTGAGATTCTAACTTGAAGCCAGCATGGGGGAGCACTTCTGAGGAGATCTGGGCCGATTCTCTGCTGCAGCTGGATTCCTACACACGTCTGCTCCGACAGGAACAGCGACAACGAATTCCAAGACCAGAATTTAGCCAATGACAGGTCAGTCAGACACAGTTGTTTTGGTTCTTTTACTTTGAACAACATTTGTAAGCTGGAACTTTTGAAGTAACAGTCTGGCACAATCTGTGTGTAATTATATAATAACCGCACACCAGCTTTTTAAAGTTTTATGCACATTCAATATTACTAAAGCATCTTTTTTCGTCCTTGTTTTGTATTGTAATTTTAATTTGTAGCTTTTCATCCCAGACACTTTCCTCATGGATTTAAATGACTTTTAGAGTTTGAAAATGCTGCATTAAACTTTAGTTTTATTCTGCTTTTGTGTAACTTAATGAGTACCTTGTCACTGATTTACAAATTGTTGATAAGATAAAGGACTGACTCAGCTTTTTATTCATCCTATCAGCAACAGTTCATTTTTACACGCTAACTTAACTTGTGTAGCTCATGAGTAGATCAATTACTGGACATCAATGCTGTGATGCAAATTACTACTTGAATTATTGACAGAAGGGTTTCGGCTGTATTTTTGTTGTTTCTTTTTTATTTGTTTGTTTTGCGATGCTCAAAAATGTAATTAAAGGCGATCTAAGCACCAGACGTTTAACAGTAATCAACAGATTACGAGATGAATTGAGCAGGATCGGAATTCAAATTCAGGGGAAAAACCAAATCTGTTTTCTTTATCATGAAACGTTCCTGCTGTTGCAATTCCCCATATAGTGCACTCAGTAGGATGTATGGAGGGGTGCTTTTTGGTTCCTAGAATGTTCTGACTATTTCGGATTGTTTTTTATTTTTTGGTTGTGATCTTTGTAGAATGTTAGTTTTTGTTTGAATGTTAGTTTTGGTTGTATTCAGATTCGACCACAATCTTTACCAGTTATCTTGGTGTTATTAACCCATGATTGTGTCAGTAAGAAATGAACAGGCAGACTTTGCGGGACTTTGAGGTTTATGTTGCAGATCTGCGTTGTAGATTTTACCTGTCTGTTCTGGTGGGGCTCCCTCCTTCCTTCTCAGACGACATAAAAAGAACAAACAAAAGTTTGAGCACAAGTTCCCCAAAGCGTGACAAAAGTGCACTAACAACCGTGATTTTCTGATCACCCCAAGTGATGGAAAGATTTCCAATTCATTTCGGCATAGAAAAATAGATCTAAACTTCCGTCTGTGTGGGGCAAACGTGAGCACTTGCGTCTGTCTTCTAATGTTTAGACAGGCTGACAGAGGGGAGTTCAAACTGAAGCCCAGTTACACATCAAACCCACATCAGTCAGGCTCATCCTAGAACAGATGTGATCCCCTGCAGGATATACTGGGAGAGAACATCATTGGTAGCCTGAACATACGCCTTCCAGTTTTGATTGTCTGCCCGGCCCACTCTAGCTTCACCTTTGTGTTATTGTCATTCCCCTCCCATGTGCCTTGAGTGCGAGTTCCTCTCTGTTTGCCTGCTCCTCACCATCTGTTTTTGCGTTTCTTTTTTTAATTATCTGTGTTTGCTGTCAAAATCCTTCACCCCCGCCCTTTGGATTGGTTTGCCTGTATGGACTAACTTTCATGTACCGAACCTCCCGGTTTAAAAGTAAACTGTCTTTGTTTGAAACCCACTGTTTGTTGGAGTACGTGCATATCAGTTAATGTGTATTTGTTTTTCTTAACCCTTTGCTGGGGGGGTATGGGGGTGGGGGTCATCACTGTGCTGGACAGAGCGGCAAAGAAATGAAAGGAGACCGACACGAGGACAGATGAAGTGGTAATCGCCAAGGGAAAATAGAAATATCGAATGATTTTACATTGTCAGGACAACCTTCTCCTGTGCACGAATTAGTGCACGATGGTGTTGAGTTTTTATTCCTGTATTTCAGCTGCAGGAAGATCCTGAACGATGGAACACATTCAGAATGAAAACCTGACTCGGGGACTGACTGAGCCTGAAGTCACCCACTGGGAGTCGACAGCACAGCAAACATCAGGTGGGAACCAATGAAAAACTCTCCATTTCGATTGACGAACATTGTTTCAAGGATGATCTGTGTCCGCAAAAACGTTTTTTAAACAGCGCGCTGTCCTCCGTACCTTTAACAGTTAACGTCATAGTGGTGCTGGGCGTGTTGACCTTTGGCCTTCAGCTGTGTTTGGTTCTCTTCTTCGTGTCCAGATGTCAGCGACTCGACAAGAGAATACGAGACGCCCTTAAGCAGCCAAAAGCTGCCAGCAAACACACCGGTGAGTCCAGTGAGATTTAAATGCGATTTAACAAACTGTGACAAAGCAGGAGGATTCAGGCTTTTTATGGGAAAGATCCCACATCGAAATCATCTGTCTTTGCTTTGCCCCTCTCTCCTCAGCTCTCTCATCGGTCCATGGAAACATGTATAAACAAGCCAACTATCAGCAGTGTAACAAAGACTCTTCATCACCGGCTGTGTCTGAAGTTAGTGACCAGGACATAAACTCAAACCTGTTTGGACCTTCCATTCCCTGGGACCTGGTTCAAAGGTGACACACTCAGCTCAGTTGCTCTTTTTAGCACTAAATACATCAGTCCCTTGAAAATTGATGCGGTAATATTAAATGTATAGGTTTTTATAGGTTAATTTCATGGGATGTTTTCATTTAATTTAGTTTAACAGCCCTAATGGACTCAGAGTGAACTGTTGCCCCATTTGGTGAAAAGGTGGCTAATGAGAGGGTTAAGGTCAGAGGTCACAGTTTGTATTTATCTGTCTCATCTGACTCGTGTTATGGGAGAAAAAGGCTTGGGAGCCTGAGGAAGTCCACTGACTTGTACTTGTACCAAACCACCACCAGGGCCGGGACAGTGTCCGGGTGAATATAATGAATTTTTAAGTTTAACCTTGTGTAATATTTACATTATAAAGCGGGAAAGCTCCTTCATTTAAGTAATAACTGTAAACAGTAACATGGATAGTTTCATAAAAATATTAATGATAAATATGATTAATTTCTCTCAATTCCACTCAAGATCAAATAACTCAGCTAACCGAACCAAAGGAAATAAAATGTAAAAATTTAATTGTAATAAATACTTTTAATAAATATCTGTACTATGTTATGAATGTAATATTAAAAATATAAATAATATTTATTCCATCTTAGGCCTTTTTTCATATTAATCACAACAGTTTCATCATAAAAACCAGAGAAACAAGCATTAAACCAAAACTGGGAATATCCTAAAGGCTCTTTGCTTGAGATGCCGAAGCCAAAATGTCCAGGAAATATATTGATGAAACGTATTGGTCGGTCAATGAAGGAAATAATCCTTATTTAAGATATTTATTTGTCATTTCATTTTTAGACTGTACAACTTTGTCTCTGACTTGCAGCATCACAGACCCGTTTTCTAAATTACTTTCTCCAGACAAGGGCTTCCACCTGACTCCCCAGTTTCCTCGGTAAAAACAGATGGACAGAAAATCTTCTCAGATTAGAGCCCTAATCCAGATTAATATTTCAGAAACTGTTTTATAGACCCATTGATCCAGCAGTTCCAGTCCACTAACCTTCCAGTAACCCAATAATGATTTCCAGATAGACGCCACCGTCCTTCATTCGCTCAGCTGTTAAGTGCCAGACTGTCAGAGGGGCCTCTTTATTTTGGCTCCTGTGGTGTAGTAGACACCACCCAGTAACGGCAGTCAGGATGCTGCCTCGGGATGTGGGATGATGACCCCAGTCTGCAGAGACTCTGGCTGGTGGCCAGATGACCCCTCAGAAGCAGCTCGGCTCAATTCTATCTGATCTTTAACTATCAGCTGTCCATACAAGCTACTGGCTCTTGTAGATAAAGATAAGCTTTATTTGTCACATGCAGTTGTTGTTCGTGGTGCATAAATAGTCCAGTTTAGGGCTCAGAGATGAGCGGAAAGATGGCTTGTGGGTAAAAACAATTCCCAGGCAGCATCAGCCTGAAGGGAGAAGAGAGAGTGACCGGGCGGACAAGCCTGTTTGAGAATCTGTTGAGGATGTCCTGCAGGTTGTGGTTCAGAACCCTTAATAACATTAACTGTGACAGCATTGTCTGTATTCATAAAACAACATCCACACAGAAAAGAAAAGAGAAAAGGCACAATAGAACTGTGTTACATCTGTGGACAGTGACTAAAGGTAACCATATTCCAACTATGTTCA
The DNA here is from genome assembly GCF_901000725.2 of Takifugu rubripes. NCBI lineage: Eukaryota > Metazoa > Chordata > Actinopteri > Tetraodontiformes > Tetraodontidae > Takifugu > Takifugu rubripes. The sequence continues at coordinate 2,081,431 of NC_042302.1, read as the reverse complement.
TTTTTAGCCTGAGTTTTTAATTTAGACACATAACGTACAAGACATAGATACTGCTGTCTGCTCACATCCAAGGATGTTGCTACAGGCATAGACAGTAATATGGAGATGAACCCCCCTGCACAGTGCCATCAGAGGTGGGAATCAGAGAGGACAATATGGTAATATGCTTTGTACCTTTCACAGGTTAGACTTAACAACTGCCTTTGTAATAATGGTAATGTTTTTGATGGTATTATTCATGTGTTTTTATATAAGTTAATCAAAACATATACAGTTAATATGACAACTTATTTAACATATCGATAGTCGGTAGAGGAGTAGTCTCACCATAAAGTTAATAATGTTACTCAGAATGCAAATTGTCACAGCTGCGGGCAATCCCGCCCGTGTGTCCTCGCTCAGTCCGCGCACCTGTGGCGAATCAGTAATCAAGAGCCCTTATAGTTCCCTGCGCTACGCTGCCTCCCTGCCAGGTACGGATGGGCGATACCACACTTTTGGGATTCGATACAATACCAAAACTTTTTCTTGTATTTTCATCGATATCGCTACTGTTCATTTCTTACTGGCAATTTTTGTCAGTCAAAATATTATTACATTTAAGACAAATCATAAGACAAATACAGACCATTTATATAAAATGTATTATGGTTAATTGATAACTAGGATTTCCTTATCCTTTAAACCTGCATAAGACAGTTGTTCTATGAGAAAATTAACTAGAACAATGTCTGACACATCACACCTTTAGTGCACTTGAGATATGTCATCACACTTTACTGAAGTCTTAGATTGCTGTTCAGAAAAAGTATCATATTCACATTTTCTGCTTTAAGACGATTGCGCCTCTGGCTGATTATTTCTCCGGCCTTCGAGAAGAGTCTCTCTGCTGGAACAGATGTTGCAACTGTGCCAAGGTATTTTTTTGCAACTTTGTTGCAAAGTGGAAATGCAGTGGAAACGTGGTTTCATTTTTTTCCCACCAAATCAAAGGGTCCTCGCTTCTTGGGATGACCTTTTCCTCCATGTATCTTCTCATTTCAATACATGCATCTGTGTTTGCTGTGCGATTGCTCTGAAAAGCCACAACCCGGCTGCCAAACTCCCGCCATAATCCCTTGGATGATGAACACTCAGCAGGTGACCCTTGTGCCACAGTTGATGGAGTCGCAGCAGCCTCATGTCTGGTTGACTGTGTTTCAGCGCAGGGCAGGGCTTGCATCTCTGTGATGATCCGTGATTTCATCATTTCCACATTTCTTTTTTGCAGACAGGAGACTGGGCTTTCGCAGCAGCCTGTCTTTTTTCAAAGCTCACTGTGGCTCTCGGGATGCGTCGTCTTCAAATGTTTGAATAAATTACTTGTGTTGCTACTGTGCAAAACATGTTTATCCCTCACCTGGCACCTTGCGGTGGTTTTATCACCTGGTGAATAATAACACCACACCACGCTTCGTTTTTTGTCTGCCATCTCAGATTTTCCTCCGGCTCTGCCTTTTGCTGACAGTGTCGGCTCAGCGGGCTGTGTTGCACGTTGATGCTCATTCGCTGTCTCCTGTCACGTGACATGGGCCAGCTCAATATGCCGCCAGGTATAGGGGTGTCCCGGCACATAGTAATTTAAGTAACTTATCTTACTTAATATCGATATTTATAAAAGAAAATCGATGCCAAATGAGGAGCTTGTGAGTATCGATATATCGATACCACGGGATCGATATATCGATACCACGGGATCGATCCGCCCATCCTTACTGCCAGATTGTCCTGTGTTTCCACATGACTCTCCAGCGTTTTCCCGCCTGCCTGTTTTCCTGGTTCCGACCCTGCCTGCTTCTGACGACTCTGTTTTGCCTGTTCCCCGGAATACCGTGTTTGCCTTCGGTTCCTGATAATAAAGCTGTGTTCAACTGAACTCTGGTGTCGCTCTTGGGTTCTCGTCTGCTGCCTGACAGCAAATGAATTAATCAATGAATTATCTTGCTCAAAGCTGCCTTTAAATAATGAAGTCATCATTTGTATTTTAGTAAATTGACATGAACATTTTAGTTAGAGTGTTATGTGCTTGGCTAACTATACAGCGATGTTGAAACCCAGTCCTCAAGGGCCGTGATCCAACCGCGTTTTCTGTCCTCCCTTTCTGTCCCTGGTCACTGTGACCTAGGTTCCCACTAGGTCTTGGTGGGAGCTGTTTTCTGCCTGGGAGGAGAGAAAACGCACTTGGATGACGGCCCTTAAGGACTGGTTTTCCACACCCATGATGTCGCTCCCTGGAGGGATGAATTTTCTAAATTTAATGGGATTATTCTGCACTTTCATTGTTGTCTTGCTTGTTATTTCAAGTGTCCTTAATAATTAGCTTAAGCTAATTGAATTTCAGATCTTCCTGTGTACACCTTTTGTCAAAGTATGCCAAAGACCAGAGGGAGTTTGCCATCTCTCCACTTACACAGGCCAAAAGCCTATACCCAATATTAATCTGCCACATCCACATATGTTGCAAAGGTACCCTCTGAAATCTCCTTTTCCTTCATGACTGAAGAAAGTGAACTGAAGCTACACTCATTATTAATATTACCATTAATAAATACTGGTAAAACAATAAATAGAGTGCAGTGAGTAAGGGCCAATATTGTTTTCTGTGAATAGTCATCATCTTAAAAAGCCCTCAGGACATCTTTTTTTTTTTAAAGCAGCTCTTTCTTTTTGTCAAGGTGGCATCATCATGACAAAGTTGGAAAAAGCAAGATCCATGTACAGAGTGTCAACCAAGGGGAGAAAATGTACAAAACCATTCTTTTTAAATGATTTTTGTGCTATTTTCTTAACAGGAAAGGTTCCTCTGTGTGTGTTGTTAAGAATGACGAAGAATAAAGATGGAAAGATATATATACTTATTTTATTTTGGTAAAACTTCTTCTTGGGGGAAAGGGGGTAATGCAAGCTCTATTCCTATTGATTAAAAAATCAAATTTTGTGAATTTAAATGCTCAGGTAAAGAAACAAAGTGTTATGGCTATAACTTCTGTTCCCTGAAGGAGAGGACCGAGCTACAACACATTTGTATGGGATATCACACTCTCGCGTGGTCTGCTGAAGAAACCTCTATTCACGCCTTTTAAGGCAAATGACCCACGGTGACGTATATAAGGTCTGCCCGCACATATAAATTCCCATCGCCACGGTCATTTTTCACTTTAATAGCGGCTCTTCATTGAGCCCGGCTGCACAGTGGGGCAACTTAGTGTTGTACCTCGTTCCTCTCTTTCCAATAGTTCCTGAAGGAATGTTAACACATTCACAATGGAACACTGAAATGAGAGAATATTTTGGTCCCGGCACCACTTCTCAAATGCCTGCCATTTTTAGGCATAAAGGCCTCTAGTAGATGATGCCCTTGCACTCTCAATCGTCGCCACCACATTAGGGGGTACACCAGTAGCTAACAAGTTGGATCTTTTAACAGGTAGGCATGCAGCTGCCACAGTTTTGGTCGTGGATGAAGAATCCCCCCTTCCCCCTGCCTGGGAAAGAGGTCCCAGCAGAGAGGAAGTTACCAGGGTTATCTCCGCATACCATGATTTTGCTGGCCAGCAAGGGGCCACTAGGATCAGGGAGAGCCCCTGCTAGCGTACTCTCTCCAGCACCGGCAAAATCATTTCCACTGGGGGAAATGCATACACCAGAGTGTGGGGCCATAGGTGTGCTAAGGCATCCATCCCCAGGGGTGCGCTGCAGTCCATCATGGAAAAGAACAGGGGGCAGTGGGTGTTTGTCCTGGAGGCAAACAGAGCCACATCTACCCTGCCAAAACGGCTCCACATCTGTGCCACCACAGATGGGAGGAGGCTCCATTCTCTCACCAGAGGACTGCCTCTGGAGAGAAGGTCCGGTCCCAGGTTCAAGTGACCCGGAACACGCGTAGCTCTGAGAGACAAGAACTGAGCATTGCACCACAGCAACAGAGAGTGAGACAGGTTCAAGAGGGTAAGAGAATGAGTCCCCCCCCCCCGTCTGTTTATGTAAGAAATCACTGTTGTATTATCTGTCCTGATCAGAACATGATAGCCTGTAAGAACAGGATGGCAATGTTTCAGAGCCAAAAAGGTTGCCAACAGTTCCCAATAGTTGATGTGGAGCCTGCATTGCACCACAGTCCACAACCCTCTCACTGCTGCTCTGTCGCACAGTGCCCCCCTCCCGGTGGGAGATCCTAGACCTAACAGCCCGGGTTCCCTCCATGGGAGGAGAGTAGTCATGCAAGACGGCATTGTCGCCAGTTTCATTTGGAGGTGATGCGGTACATAAAGCTGGTGAGATAGCGTCCAGCGTCGAAACGCTCGCATCTTTAACAGCCCGAGTGGTACCACTGCGATCATTGACACCATCATGCCTGTCAGCTGTAAAACCGTTTGGAAACGCAGTCTGCTTCCCAACTTAAATTGAGAGAGTCAGCGGTGAAACGCCACCACCCTGTGCTCTGACAGACGTGCCCGACCTGAGGGGGAACATATTTCCAACCCGAGGAAGGAAAACTGTTGACTGGGGATCATTGAACTTTTTTGAAGATTTACTGAAAACCCCAGTGCTCGGATGTGCGTCAGTGTTTGTGACAGCTGCGCAGCTGCTCGATCTTCAGAGCTCGCAACTAAAGCCCAATTGTCCAGATTGGCTAATATGTGAACATCTGTTTGCCAAAGCAGAGCCAACGCCCATTTGGTAAAGGTGTGGGGAGCAAGAGACAGACTGAACAGCAGAACCAAGTATTCATAGGCTGTGCCTTCGAACGCGAACCTCAGAAACTGCCTGTGGTCTGGGTGTATCGCTATGTGAAAGTAAGCATCTTGATTTATCGTTGTGAACCAATCTCCTGGGTTTATAGCGCTCAGCAGCTGTCTTAGTGTTAACATCTTGAATCTGTAAGTGCGTAGGAATCTGTTTAGCGCTCGAAGATCAAGAATAGGACCGAGTCGTCCCCCTTTCTAGTGGCTATACCAGCCTCTGTTCGCATCCAAAACGGGAACAACTCATATCGCTCCTTTGCTTAACAAGTTGTTTATTTCTTCCCTCAATACTGTTGCTGCCTCGTTCCCCACAACGACAATATACGACACTGTGGAAACAAGGGGGCCGAACTTTGAACTGTGAACAGTAACCTGTGGCATCGGTCCACTCTACCCAGGGTGTGACTGCGCATGTGCGCCAGCGAGTGGGGTTAACGTCCAGCGGCTGACATGCAGTACTGTGGGTGAGGGACTGTCGTCCCCTGGCGTGCTGGTGGGAAGCAGCATTACCAGTCCACCCCGATGTTCGTGATTCATATTTTTTTGGGCAAATGATTGGACCTTTATTGAATGTAATTGCACATTTGGGACATCCACACAGTGAACAATGGGCACCTTTATTGAGGCATTGGTGTGATCGGGAAAGCTGTGCTTGGGTAACTGTATGTGGAAAACGGAGTGCCTCTTGGGGCTCATTGTCCGAACAAAATGAAAACGCGGCCTCTTCGGCGGCAACAGACGAGGGGCAGCGGTGTCTCTCTGCTGCATAAGCCCCACCTGAGTCAATCCTAAGACTGAGGCTTTTTGTGTCCAGGTGCCGAGCCTTTATGGAGGCTACGTGGGGGCCCTTGCTCCAAGCCAAGTGGCGTGAGTTTCCACCAGACAAACTCTTTGTTGGCTGAGGCTCCAACCTTGCAGCTGGTGCCGATTTTTTAGGAGGATAAGGTAACACAGGTCTGCGGAGGTTCGCAGGCTGTTTAGGTTTGGTATCACACTGGAATTATACTGCTGAGAGCTTCAGCGTGCTTCTTCCTCACCTCAAACTTTGTCTGGATGGCGTTGAGTGACTGACCAAACAATCCACCAGCCGATACAGGCAATGCCCGTCAATGCCCTCCTGGCATGGACAATCCCCAGGCAGGCGGGACAAGTTTCTTGGAGATCCTTTTTGTGCAGGGGGAAGCCGCACCCCTGAGGACAGGGGCGAACTGAAGACTTCTTCCTTGTATGATTAGGTTCCGAACTCATAGAGAAACGGAAATTTGCACGAAGACAAACTCGATATTAGCGCTCCGCATGTAGCCGGTGGCTAACACCAACAGGGGCAGTTCAGCTAAATTCGAGTTGGCTGTAGCCGTAACAAAGACAAAGCTAACTAGCAGCACCCAGTTAGCCTGACTTGTGGAGGTGTTCTCAGTGAAGTGAAGAGTGTAAGAACTGAAAAATGACCGATGGGAATTTATATGTACAGGCGGACCTCACATCCGTCACCACGGGTCATTTGCTTTAAAAGGCGTGAATAGAGGTTTCTTCAGCAGACCACACAGATGTGTTTACCGAGTGAATCGAATGAAAGGGCACATTTCTACAAAAGAGAATGTCCAAGTCTCCTTTAAGATGTTTGATTTGGAGAACTTACACATGGAGTTCTAATCTTAAATTCTTATCTTAATCATCTGAGAAGAGTCAATACATGGTTTTCTGTGCTTAAAAAGGCCCCCCTTGTCCGTCTTTATGGCCCTCTTAATCCAGCGCTGTCTGTTATATTCTGACGCTGTCATGGAGTCACAGGGGACAGAAAGGAAGACAGAAAGGAACCGCGTCTCTCTGGCAACAAAATATACGAAATATAAGAGAAAAGAACATTTTACTGTACTGCCCTCACGACGCGTTCTCTCTCTCGGGCGAGGCTAGGCAGTCAGCTAACAGTATGGAGTTCGAAAGAACCACAACAAGGCTCAACTGTGTTGTTTCTTTCTTTTATCCATTGAGTTATATTTTTGTAAAACTGAAACAATACAGAAAATAGAACAGCATAAAAAAAAACTCACGTACACCAAACGCACTAAGACGATCTATATATAACTCACGACACGGCTCCACATGCTAATATGTTAGCTAGCATCACTCGCTAATTACCACGGACTAACAAAGCAAAGAATAACTAAACTAACGCTACAGCTAGAACTTCTGTAAAGAACATACGCGACATCAACACACTTACAAATGGTCTCCAAGGCTGGAACGCTTTTTAGCTCCGCAGCTGGAACTACGATGCTTCGCTACCGTTGTGCGTCATCGACACCGCGGTGTTGTGGGCGAGTGCTGTCAAAGCGCCTGAAGGTGCAATGCTAACCTTACCCAGTAGATGGCGAACTACGCTCCTATTTACACAGGTGCGCTGCTCTGCTAACGTACTTTAAACTTTACATTTATTTTATTTTATTTTTTAAAATATATTGGACATCTTTATGTTTTTTAACGGACTTGACTATCAAATTTTAACATATACAATGTTGTGGTCAGTGCATTGCTAAAGACTCGAAAAAAAGAGCATCAAACAGAATGCGATCAGGGAAAAAACAAAAGAGATGAGGTTTAGTTTTGTTTTTGGCTGTCACACACCTGGAGCGACATCCGGACAGCTGGAAAGGATGAGGCGATCGCCCCGGTGACCGTCAGGTGACACATGCGTTGCATCACCATCTCGTGACGCCTCTGATGAAGACGGAAGTACACCGTCGAAACATGTCAGGTATGTGCACAGCAGATTACCTACGAGCCTGACAGAAAAGAAGCAAAATATAAAGCGACTGAAATGTAACCAAACACGTGATCTTATTCACTAAACAGTCTGCAGAACACGCAATAGCACGAGGCGTCGCAGCGTGACTCTCACACACACATACTCACACACACACTTACACATACACAATCAGACAAGCATCTTTTGTACACGACCATATTCCTGAACAGAAGTCAAATACAGTAAAGGTCAACAAACACCAGCCATTTCCGATGGAAACCACAATTAATTGATTTTGGATGTATTTTCTACACTAGAGGAGAATGGAGAAAGTGCTCATCCCTGATAGGAAGTGCAGAAATCCCACACAGAACATTTGCAGGCGGGATATGGATCACACCAACTCCGCAAAGTTTTGGGCAGATTTGTAATTTCATTCAAAAAAAAGTGCTTGCAGGGTGACGTTACATGAGGAGCGCTAGAGTGGATGAAAAGGGTATTACAGAATTATTACTAATTTGTTTTATTTCTCTTTTTAGCTTGTTTTTACACTTTTATCATTGAGCTGATTGTACTGTTAAGCCCCTGCAGGGAAATAGCATGTCATTCCGGGTCGTTTCGGTGCTGTGAAAGGGCTGTCGTGGCATTTTGTCCCACAACTGACAGGCGGGTACATGAACTTTGTAAATTAATATCCAGTATGATGACTCGTGGCTAAACTTCCTGAACATCTCCAGCTAGCTAGCTGCATCACCGGTGTCCTCCATGTCCCCCACTGTTGTCAAGAATTTAAGACAAACACATTATTTGCTCACATTAATGTAATTTTAAAAATTCTTTATATTTATATTATAATTATTCAGGAGTGACTCCTTCACTTCAAAGCCAACCCACTGATACAATAAATTCGGCAGAATAGTCAAATCTCATTCGTTACATCTGTTTCTAGATTACCCACAGATTATATCCGCCTTTGCTAAATTAACAATCAAAATGGTTCAGTCTGCGCTGCACTTGTACACTTGGACAAAATTTCACGAAACAAAACAACAACACAACGCAGAGTTCTGCCAACAACATCATCATTACACCTCTATAGGTGTAATGATGATGTTGTGGATGATGTCTCATGAGAAGCATGAATAAACCTCAGCGGGAGGTCAGAATCCACTAAATTTACTTAATGGAACATAATGGGAGACTAGAGGGATTATAAAAATTCTGCTGCCAGATCTAGAAAATTATTCGGTTGATTTGAGTTCTAAACACTCTTCTGTTTAAATCACGAGTACGCACTTGTTATTTTTCACCTTCTCTGACACATTGCCTTGGAACATTTTCACGCCCGTTTAGACCAGATTAGACATGAAGTAGGTTATTTATTTACAGTTCTCATTCTGCTGTCCCATGTTTGAGCTATTCTACTGAGGACCGAAAGTGTCTAAACCAGGGGTCGGCAACCCAAAATGTTGAAAGAGCCACATTGGACCAAAAAAACCAAAAACCAAATCTGTCTGGAGCCGCAATAAATTAAAGCCTTATAAAAACTTTATTATGAAGTCAACACATGCTGTAAGTGTCTATATTAGCCCATTAAAAAAAAAAAAATCAGTAGGCTACAAATACATAATGAGCAATCATGATTAAATGTTTATTTTCCCTGCAGCATCCTGGAGAGAATGACGCACCACGTCACGTTATAATGAGATCTTGAAATTAAATACTTATTATACACATTTTTGCAGCATTGGAAAACTTGTAGAATGTTTGTTGTGTTTTTCCTCCTACAGAAATTATATCAAAACAAAACATATATTCACACATCTTTTTACATTTTGCTCCAGGGAGCCACTAGGGCGGCGCTAAAGAGCCACACGCGGCTCCAGAGCCGCGGGTTGCCGACCCCTGGTCTAAACTAAAGATATAACAGGAAAATGTTGCACACATTACTTATTTTTTTAAAATCATATCATTCATGATATATTTTCGGATGGGTCACTCAGTCTTTGAGGGACAGATTAAAGTTTCCTTTTCTGTCCTACTGGGAGACAATTTCACTTCCCCTTGGTGACCGTAGTTTCACGTACAACACAAATCCTGGCGTGAATCCGCTCCTCGAGGACCGCCTACCAACAATAAAATAGTTGGTAGGCAGTTATATCCCAGTGTTAACGAAAATCGTTAACCTTTAAGTTGGGTTGGTTTGGAGTACAGGAACTGCCAATGAACCGAAACTGGTCTTCGTGTGAATAGCTACGCAGTAAAGGAAATAAAGCGCCGTTAAATACAAGTCAGATATGAATCGATTTCTTTGATCGTGCTTTTACTTTGTCTTTCCCGAGATCTTCCTCTATTTTGCGTCGGTGCGAGCTGCGCTGCGCAGATCTGCCGACACGTCTGATCCACAGCACAAAGTTACCATATCTCTTAGGAATTAATCTTGGGTTTTTTTCCGTCATCTTAAACAGAACAAAACAGAAAATATGTTGACTCCAAAACTACTTTGAGGATCTGCAACGTAAGATTTCTCCGGACGGTTGTCTTCAAATAACTCTTCTGAGGTAAAGCATTCAGAGCTGCTTTTCTGCTTAATTCTCTCTGCTCGATGTTTGATTTTCTTAGAAAATGATTGTTTATTGGTTGGCTGGTGACACCTAGATATGCTTAAAATCGTTTGTTTTTAAAATAGCAAGCATTTACTTAAGTTTGCCGCTACTATACTTATAGCTCTAATCATGATAATATGACAGTAACGATTTACTCAACTATCTTTTAAATCGTTTATGATTTAACGTTTTGCTGATAATGCATCTAATGTTTGGGGCCTACAGAAAAATGTAGAAATCTGATGATCGGTTAAACGAAATGAAATAGATCAGAATGTAAAACGCGTGCACACACGCAGAGTATTTCAAATCAAAAGAATGAATTCTGTAAAAATGAAACTTTGGAAGTGAGGCAATCATTGCAGCTAAGGTGATGAGGCTTTTTTTTCTTCCGAAGGTCAGGAAACGGACCTTTTTCTGATAAAGGATGTGATCAAATAGGCATTTATCCGCTCATCTCGTCCGGGACTAAAATAATCACGTGATAGAGCCGTGGGAAAGATCGCTGTTGTCAGCCTGGGGTTGTAATCCAAAACATCTGGAGTTTTGAATTGGCATGCTGTTCCTGTTACTATAAATCTAAATATAAACGTGCTCTTTGTTGTCACAAGCTCACAAAATCTCAAACATGCTGCCAAGTTGCAGTAAATGATCAATGTTTGAGCAGAAAATGTGGCAGAAACACATAAAGAGAATCAGAGGAGCAGCACGTCAAGCAAAAATGACCTGGAACTTTTATTACAGAAGTTGTTGTCTTTTTTTTTTAACAGCAGACGATGGTGACAGTGCCTCATTGTCATGAAGGTCAGAACCAGAACTTGCTCTCCGAAGCGCTGTGCTTACTTCCTGGTTTGTGTTCTAACCATGCTGTGGATCATGAATTGCCTGAAGGTGAGACAACTTAAGTAGTAGCTGAACAACAGGAAGAGAAGAATGTACTGTACACAGATTTGGCTTTACATACTGCAGTAATACCCCAGTTTGTTCTTCTTTAAAGACGTAGGAGTAGTGCTAGATTTATTGAAAATGGACACACCACAATTGGAGAGTTGGCCAAGATAAGCTCTAAATAGTGAAATAAATAATGACTGCGACATTTGTACCATTGTGGAATTCTGCTGAGATTCCAAAATGGCTGAGAGGCATCTTAGCCTGAAGCTCTGCGGGCTTCACATCATGTTCAGTTGACTGTGTGTAAAACCACAAGAGAAACAGGAAATGTGTCATAGGATTGGCGCCCACGAACAAGCAACAATGGCACAAACCCCCTCTTTTAATAGGAAGAAAGCTTGAGTAGGATCAGGAGCAAATACCAAACATACTGTAAATGCAAATCATTGAGTCTGTTTTTCATCTTGGACATTCAGAAAACTAAGGGTCAGTGGGGCAAGAGAGAGAGAGAGAGCACTAATGTAAATATAATGACTGTAGGGCGTAATTACTGTGTAATTACTGTAGGAGAGCACTCCGAGAGCAGAGTGGTCTACTACAATGACATGGCGCCGCCACCTTCTCCGGATATGTGTGAGCCCAGGCTTTTTCCTAATCAGAGGAAAGTCGAGGTGGTCAAAACAGTCCAAAGGTTACTCTTATTGATGTCTTTCAGCGGTCTAGCCGCAGCATTTGGGGTTAACTGGGAGCTTTTCAAAGAAACTTCTCCTGGTAAAATAATTAACCGGTCCAGCCTTAAAGTAACAAAAGAAAAAAAAAGTTTTCCTGGCTCTTTGGAGCATTTTAGGCAAACAAAGAGAAAATGGTCCCAGAGAAAGGAAAAAGTGACACGATGAAACAAACGAAAAACATGTGTTAAACGATGAAACGTGCAAAGCCACACAAAGACCAAAAAGTCACAAATTAACAACTAAATAGAATTAGTCTTCAGACACAGCCCCCGTCCCGTCCCAAGCTGTGTGAGAAAATAAAAATAAGCCACTAAATAGGTCCTAAAATTAGTTGCAGTGAAACTATGCAGGTCCACGATATTGTGTGGAGAACAGCACTCATGGTTTAAATGTGGGTGGAGGACACCGTGAAACCACTTGGGAGCCTGAAGGCAACGCCGTCATGTCTGATTTAGTCAGTCTCTTCTTCTACAGGATTTAAACAAATAAATCCTTCTGTTATTCAATCAAGTCTACTTCCTGTAAGTACAAAACTGGGAAAGCAGCTTCTCATGCTTGGGTGCATTACTGCAGCCCCGATGCCAAAGTCGGCTTTGCTCAGGGAATATCTTGTGCTGGAGTCAGAATTGAAGGCTATATTTAGGTTTGCATAGGAATGGGGGATGATAAACTTTACAAGATTCCCAGTAGCTTTCCACAGACAGCCTCTAAACTTACAAATGTGGGGATTTCATGTTTTTTAGGTGTGTAAATTAGGACTGACAACTAGGATTATGGTGACAAAGTCAGACACAGCTCACCAACAAATCTGTGCTAATTTTCCTTATTCATCCTTTCGTTTTTGCCTGTGTTTGTTTGACTCAAGCTGTTTCTCTGTCTCAGACTCAGACTCAGACTCAGACTCAGTATCATGAGCCAAAAGACACAATGGCCACTGTCATGGTTCCTAAAGTTTATACCTATTCCCACAACAACCATCAGAACTTCTGCGTCTACCGACCATTGTCTCCCAAAGATGCTCTAGAGGAAAAGCTCCTACTGGAATCCATTTCTTGGCCAGCAACTCCGGTTTGGCCGGAACCTTTATCCCTGGAGCGGACCACTGACCCCGCCCACAGCACCTTCACCATTCTTCCCAGGAATGGAGGGGGTCAGTGGCAAGAAGGGGATCGGCTGGAAGCTCTGATCAAACTGAGGGATTTCAGGGGGCTCCCCAAGACGTCCGGGGGAGACGTCTTACTGGCACGGATGCACGACCCTGTTCTCAGCGCGGGTGTAGCGGGTCAAGTGGTGGATCACGGCGACGGCAGCTACTCTGCCTTTTTCTCCTTACTCTGGAAAGGAAGGGCGCAGGTTGAGGTGGCGTACACTGTTTAAAAGAATATTCAGCTATTAGCTAATCCAAATAGCCGGAACCTTTCTGTGTTTTCTTTCCAGGTGACGTTGGTTCATCCCAGCGAGGCCGTCACAGTTCTGCGCAGGCTGACCAAGGAACAGCCGGACAGAATTTCCTTCCAGAGCCTCTTTAGCTCGGGTGGGCACTCCGAAACCACCACGTGCAACGTGTGCTTGCGCCCAACGCAGCAGCCCATATGCAACTATGTCGACCCGCGCACGGGCGAGCCCTGGGTTTGCCTCAAACCCAAGACACTGGGCTGCCACACAAGAATCAACCACTCAAAGGGAGCATTTGTACAGGACCTCAAGCCCAAGGAGGAGTTGCTCTTTCAGAGGTGAGGAAGCAATTCCTGGGATTCACAAATTCAGAGGAAAAGCCAATTACTGAAAGTGCGTTTGTGGTGTATATTTAAGTTGTAGCTACTGGAATGAATGCATGAATCCGTAACAACAAGTTCTCTCTGTTCTTCTGTGTAGTGGTGTCAACATGAAGGTCTCCATTCCACCATCAGGACCTGACACAATCACCGTACTCAGAAGAAAGAAAGGTTTAGTAGAAATGTTCACTCTCTTTGCCATGCATCTGTTAATTTATGGCATTTTCTGAAGGAATGCTCCACCTTCAAATACCAAATTGCACTTGTTCCCTATTCTCTATTCACTACAAAGGGAATACTAAGTTCAATCACTTTCAGGGCACTTTAAACCTGGTGTTGCAAATTAAATTGGTCCTAGATCAACATGAAGTAAATTTAAATGTATTTTACAGATTGAGTAAATATAAACACTATATTAAACACTCACTGGTAATTTGTCTGTTAATGTTCTATGTACTGTAATTTAAGTTGTGACACTAATTAGTGGCAGGTACCTTCTCGCACGAGTCTGCAAAGGATGATGGGATTGCTTGGTTACACGTTAGTTATACATTGCTTGGTTAGGGAGCATCGGATATCCACATCTTTTCACAGCGCATTATGGGATAGATTGAATGCACTATATCGGTACAGCGATCCTGAGATAACTTTCCGACAGCCCTGCAAAATAGTATACACCCTATTTAATGCAGGAAATAGGATGATTTCAGACACAAGTTATGTTTTACAGCCACAACTCAATGGACCGCCTCGGTTTGTTTGCAATGTGTTTACTTTACTTCCAGTTGCAACTTTGCAGCCAATATTAAAAAAAGTTCCTTTTATGTGAGTGAAGGAATACTTAACTTAATACTTACTTAAGAGTGAAAACAGTGCAGCTTTCTCTCGCTCTTTAAAAATCACCTAAAGAAAATGTGTAATTTCACTGTAATTCAGGTGCAGCAGAGGTGAAGAGTGGGAATCTGGAGTCTCCAGTAGGTTATTACTACCAGGGTGTCTGGCGAGCACTGGATGGCACCACAATCCAACAGTTCCACACTTCCTCTGCTGTCTGTCAGTGTCTGAAAGGCAAAATGATTCACCTTTATGGAGATTCCACCATCAGGCAGTGGTACGAATACCTCGTTGCAACGGTTCCAGGTAGCTGCTCGACACACGTCTCAGTCCAATATTTCAGTTTTAAAAAAAAAAAAGCTTCATCTTCCTCCAAAATCTTTTCAGATCTGAAGGATTTTAACCTACACAGCAGGACGCAGGTGGGCCCTTTCATGGCCTTGGACTACACCAACAACATCATGGTGACGTATCGCTGCCATGGTCCTCCGATCCGTTTCGTCGACATCCCAGTCAGCGAGCTCCGTTACATTGCCAACGAACTCGATGGCTTGGTCGGAGGTGCTAACACGGTTGTGGTAATTGGCATATGGTCTCACTTCAGCACCTTCCCACATCAGGTTTACATCCGACGTCTGCTGAGCATCCGCGGGGCCGTCGAGCGCCTGCTGGACAGAGCTCCCGACACCCTCGTCGTCATCCGGACCGCAAACTTAAAAGAGTTAACTCTTTACGAGACGTTGACCAATAGTGACTGGTACTCGATGCAGCGGGACAAATTGCTCCGGGCCATGTTCCGAGGACTGAACGTGCGACTGGTGGACGCCTGGGAGATGGGATTGGCTCATGAGCTGCCGCACAGCCTCCACCCACAGCCAGCAATCATCAAGAACATGACTGATGTCCTCTTGTCTTATATATGCACTCCGTCCACGAAAAGATGATTTCCCATGTTTCCTTTTTGAAGTAGAGTGAGTGACGGATTAAGATTGCCTAAAACAGCAATATGCAAAAGTTTGCACTATTTTTTTTTGGTTTTACATTTTGTTGCAGGCTATGGTTAAATACTGTGGAAAATGTCACTGTTTCTCAATGCATACTTCTAAGTTCTTGCGCTCTTGTGAACTGAAGCGTACTTGCTCCGCCCATTTTTTCACGTAGGCATCAGCCATCGTGCGGACTTTGGGCAGCCACCTATAGATGCATTTTAACTCAGCCAGAGACAGCAGCAGCAGCAGCAATGGTAGAATGAATTAAAAACACTTCCAAGTATGCAAGAATGTATTTAAGAACTTCATAGGACCTTGCTTGTGTACTGGTATTGTTAGGCAGCTTATTAGGAGCTTATAATGCACATTTATTTCAGGGCGTTCTCCAGATTTCTGGGATCATTTTTCACTGAGAAAAGGATTTTCAAGATATATGTGTGGAATTCAGAAGATTGCTTGAAGGAGCTTTTTTTTAAAAAGAACTATTTAAAGCTGAATACAAACAGACCGTTTCTTTTTTACTCAGGAGAATGATGGTTACAAGCATCAAAGTACAATACTGTGAATTAATACCAGAACGTGTTTTAAAAAACAAATCAGTTTGTCATCAATGTTGTGTTCAAATGCCAATTGTAACTGGATTTGTCATTTTTATTTTGGCCTTTGTTTTTCATCCAATGACTGTCAAAATAATAATACCAGGATTTTACTCCCTTTAAGCACCTTTCCCAACACTATCATTTAAAAGAATGTGTGCATTGTATAAATGTGGAAATTATGTGACTGTTACCGTATATATCAGTGTATGAATAATTATACCAGGCTGGGGAGAACGTTGACGTCATCTCACACAGACTTGATCATCATTCTGGTAGCCTTGAGTGAGTAAGGAGCCCGAGTCTTCCAGGTCTCCCAGTGCAGACCTGAAGCCCAGCCAATGTGGTCTCCAGCTGGATGCCAGTCGCCGTTCAGGCTGGCGGAACCACAGCGGCTGAACCACCAGCCCCCACCCGCAGAAAAACTGCACTCCATTTGAGAAATATCGCCGAAGATGCACGGGGAGCAGCCGTCGTTGTCGTGGTCGATGGTGCTGAAACCGAAGCCGTTCTGGTCGATTCCTGCGTAGGCACCTCGGATGGCATCGCCTATGGGGAAAAAGTGGCAATTTAGGATTCAAATGGTCGATTTGAAAGGAGGAAAAAAGCAAATGGAGATATTATTGTATCAAATGCTCCTATAAAGCTGCATCAGGCAGGAAGCAAAAGCAGAAATAGGCGTTGACCTGACCTCCCGTGCATGTATGTACCTGTGTGCATGTGTAAAAGCAACCAAAAACCCAACCAAAATACTGAGTAGAAATACTGTAAATCAGAGCATCAGCAGCTCACTTTGTTTGCAGCTCTTTTTGCTCCCACATTGATGCTAAGAATAATGTTGCCAGGTTCCCCAAGACAAACCTAGAGGTTTGGAGAAGATTAGGAACGCCGAAAGACATTTGATGCTGTAAATGGACTTCTTGATTTTTTTCAAATTTATCTATGTTGATGATTTCACTTCTGAAGTAAAGCACGCGGGAAACGCAGATCTCAGCAACGCAATGAACCCAACAAGAACGGGCAACTCCTTGAGGGTAAAGTTGAACCCCAGGTGAAAGCGGGGTCTACCTGTTGTACTGAAAACGGTCTGAATCTGGCCCTCGAGGACTAGAGGTGCCCCTGACTGCATGGATGTTAAAGTCCCAAATACAGTCTGGTTTTCTGTCCACCCAGGCAGAGAAACAGAACCCAGTTGACTACCTGGTCCAACATCCAGAAAATCACCCAATAACCCTTTGATCCTTGGTCCATTGTCAACATTTCCTGTAAATGTCATTAGATTAGATTAGATTAGATTCAACTTTATTGTTATTGCACATGTACAGGTACAGAGCAACAAAATGCAGTTTAGCATCTAATCAGAAGTGCAAAAGAAGCAGCAAGTGAGGATAATAACTTAATAAATACAGTATGGCGGTTATTTTACAATTGTTTACCGGGTTGTGCTATAAACATATTTTACAGATGGTGTTTACATTAAATGCCTTGGACTACCGTATTGGCCCGAATATAAGACGACCCTGATTATAAGACGACCCCCTCTTTTTCAAGACTCAAGTTTGAAAAAAGACTTTTTGAACACCAAATGTCATTTTTATACAGAAAATAATTACAGTACATCTGAAACAAATGATTATATCTTCGACCCACTTTTCTCCAGATTGTCGCTACATTTCTCTATTTTCTGTTATCTCTTCTCTTATTTTCTTCTCTTTTCTTTCTTATCGCTATTTTTTTATTTTTCTTCTTCGTGCTACCGCTATTTTTATTTTTCTTCTTCGTGACAGGGGTTCGCTTTGGCCTGCGACGTTAAGTTCAGCATTCGCTTTAAATATATATGGCGCCATCTAGCGTTGTGAATGGGTATAATGTCTAGACCGCGAATGTAAGACGACCCCCACTTTTTCAGTCTTATTTCAACGCAAAAAACACCGTCTTATATTCGGGCCAATACGTATAAGTGCAGGAGCTATTTAGCTATTTACATAAGATAGAGGAGATGTGCAAATTATAAATTACGTGTATACAGATACAGATGATAAAGTGCATGAGTGCGCAGGACAGGTTTAAACAGTAGCTACATTGGTTACTAAGGTAGTGAGTTGTTGTGTAAACTGCTGTAGTGTAGTGAGGTGTGGAGTGTGTAAGGGTCAGCAGGAGTTCAACAGGGACACCGCTCTGGGGAAGAAGCTGTTCCTCAGTCTACTGGTCCGAGTCCTGAGGGTTCTGTAGCGCCTCCCAGAGGGCAGGAGGGAAAATAGTCTGTGGGCGGGGTGGGTCCTTGAGTCCTTGAGTATGCTGCGTGCTCGATGCAGGCAGCGCTTCCTCTGGACATCTCCGATGGCAGGGAGTGTAGTCCTTGTGATGCGTTGGGCAGTTTTCACCACCCTCTGCAAGGCCTTGTGCTCAGCGATAGTGCAGCTTCCATACCAGACTGACACGCAGTTGGTCAGGATGCTTTCTATCGCACAGCGATAGAAGTTCACCAGGACAGCCGAGGATAGCTGGTTCTTCCTCAGTGTCCTCAGGAAGAAGAGGCGCTGGTGAGCCTTCTTGATGATGCTGGAGGTGTTTGTGGTCCAGGACAGGTCCTCTGAGATGTGGGTCCCCAGGAACTTGAAGCTGGAGACACGCTCGACGGCCATCCCGTTGATGTGGATGGGGTCCTGTGTGCCTCCTCTTGCTTTCCTGAAGTCCACGATGAGCTCCTTGGTCTTGCTGGTGTTGAGGACCAAGTTATTGTTAGCGCACCATGTGGTCAGGCGCTCTACCTCCTCTCTGTAGGCTGTCTCGTCGTTGTTGCTGATGAGACCGATCACCGTTGTGTCGTCTGCAAACTTGATGATGGAGTTGGATCCATGTACAGGTCTGCAGTCGTGGGTGAATAGAGAGTAGAGGAACGGGCTCAGCACACAGCCTTGTGGCACACCGGTGCTGAGTGTGATGGTGGTGGAGCAGCTGTGACCTGACCTAACACGCTGTGGTCTGTCGGTCAGGAAGTCCAGAGTCCAGTTGCAGAGGGAGGGGTTGATGCCCAGGTCTCCAAGTTTGGTGATCAGCTTGGAGGGGACGACGGTGTTGAAAGCTGAGCTGAAGTCAGCAAACAGCAATCGTGCATAAAAAACTGGAGAGACGCCGGGCCTCGCGATGTGCTCGCGCCGCCATCAGCCGAGGTGTTCAAAAAAATCTGTTCACCTCTTTTCTGAGTTATTTGGTTCATAGACACAGACAAAATGCTCCCATAACAGGCAGATGAAATTAAAACTTTGCAAATTCGATTTGAACATCCAGAGCTGGTTACAAATCAAATCAAATTTTCCATAATGATGTTGGCATAATCTCTCCACTCGTCCTGTAATGCTTCCCCATTATGCCACTGTGTACCAGTTACTGTCATAAATTTCGCAACGTTAAGTGGAAAAACATTTCATATTTGAGTCTGAACAGAGCCTAATCTGATCAGAACACTTAATGGCCTCTAATCTTTCTTCTGCGACATCCTGTGTTTGGAATCCATAAATGCTAACATGAGGTGGCAGATTTACCCACACTAGATGCAAACTTATTAGATGTTCAAACTGATCAGAGGTTTTGTAGATGATTTTGGAAACAGATCCATGTGCTCATGCTTCTGCTACCCAGGTCATGTTATAGGACCCTTTCCATGGGTGGGTTTCCGAGGTTTGGGTTCGATCGGACAGTGACAGGAAGTGGTGATGCAGTGTCCAGGAGCTCCAACCATTACATTACCTGCATTTCCTTTGAATTTCCCAACGTGCAGTTTGAAGCCGGTTCCCTCGTTGCCCAATCTGAAGTTTTTGTACTGGGCAAAAGCATTGCCACCTTCGTGATCCCAAAGGTCTACCCGCAGGATCCACTTCCTGGTTTTGTTCTTGGTCAGGGAGAAAACTTTGCGAAGACCAAGCCAATGATCCTCTGAGAGAATTAGCCAAACACAAGGAAAGGATTTGAAGTTGGGGTTTTTAAAATAAATTCTGAGCAAATTCCATCTGGAGTCTGTGTGTGTGTGTGTCCTGACAAATCTAATAAGCCTCACTCTCCCAATTCCACAGTCAACAAATACTTACGCGTCAAGTCTCCAAACCCGTTTTTATAGGCTGCCCAGTTGCGGTTGAAGGCCACACTTGCGCCGCTGCGTCTCTGAAACACCGTCCAGCCTCCATCTGCTCGCATCTCACAGTACACCTGAGCCAGTAGTCCACACACACCATTTTAACACTATTCTGACACGCCAAAATATGAACGTACTATAAACAAGTGATAGGAATGGTTACTAAATCGCAGCATTCTGGTTTCAGAAGCAAAATCTAAATAAAATATACAATAAATAAAAATATAAGTAAAAAACTGCTGCAGTTTAAGATAAATGTGCTTTCATCAAGCTTGTCCTGAAGCCTACTTGCTAATTTTAGCTAACATATTAGCAGCATCAGGAAAAGGCAGCTTGTAAACAACTCCATTGAACGCACCATATGTCTCCTAATGTTACCTTAAATGAGGCCTTTCCGCGAACTGGCTGGACTACATAAACCCCACTGGATGCTTGTGGTGAGCTAGCTTTAATCTCTGTGCAATCTGCTCTTGTGACCACCGTGACAGGAAAAACAAGACGTGTTACCTTTGGTTTCAGTCAGGGACAATATGCATTGAACATACCATGAGGAGAAGCCACGCTCCTGGATTTCTAGTGAAGTGAAGAAACTTTTTGAAGTAAAAGTATAGCTTGATAAATGTAGATATTATATATGTACCTACCTGTTCTGTGCAGCTCAGAAGAAAGGCAAACAGGAAGAGAGCACATCCAAACACACTCTTCATTTTGGCCTATTCAGAGCGATGTCTAACAAACACACAAACATGTTATCGGCAAAAGGAAAACTTATTTGTCCTTTGTTTTACTGTGATATTTTCAGCAATAAGTGTTAAAAAGCAAACTGTAGCTTGGGACTTCACTGCTATACAGCTGAGATGGGTTCAAATTTCAGAATTCATTTTGTCCATTTATTTTAATGAAACAGCAATTTAATGAGATTGAAGTCTTTATATTTAGTGTAATATTTTTTACTTGATTACATCACAGAAATACTTTCATATTTTTCTGGGAGGCAGTAACACACTATCCAAATTTTCCTTCCATCCATTTAACTTTTAATGTGTCGTACATATGGAGCATGAGAGCCCAAAAACAAAACTAAAAAGGAACATTACCTTTATTTGGATATATTAGATACATCCTGATATATATATTTCCACTGTGAATTATTTTGTCTGAAATAAAAACTTTAAAGAGAAAATCTGGGTTTAAGGTAAGAATTCAATCAGTGTTTTATCAGGTTTCCATAAATGACTTGAAAGTAAATATGTTTTTTTTTAGCAAGCATGAGATTCTCATTGTACAATATATATAATGTGTCTGTGGATCTTTTCCTTTCCTATTGTACGATTTCTACTACTTTGGATGCATTTATTTAAATAAGAACATTTGTCAAATCCTTTAAGTTTTAAAATTACAGTTTAAAGCAAAAAAGGTAACAATTCTAAGGGAGTATAACTGATAAAAGCACTTTTAAAACACGTTCTAAAGGAGCAAATAGCAAGCACTTACCTGCCTGTTGCACAAACAGAGCTCAAATTCCACATGAACAGTCGCGCCTTCTTATAGAGACAGAACCAACAACACACCCACTCATAATGTTGCTGAAGTGACACTTCTATCACAGGCATGCAGGCCAACAGGCCAAATAGGTTTGTTTTTATCCCGGTGACAAACGTTGACCTGTGCAAGGAAAATACCCAACAGATTTCAACATATTCCGCTTGTTTGTTCCAGAAATAAACAAGACACAGAGAACTTTTTATTTTTGAAATGACTAATCTTGTCCCTTCGCAAATCGACCTGAGACATTGCGGAGAAATGTCCGAGCAGAGGACAGTGTCCCCTAATGTCGGAGCTTGTTTTTTTTTTGTTTTTTTTGAGACAGTCATGTTTTCATGCTTTTTAGTGCACGTAACTCCCTCTGCCCCTCACAAGTACACAACTGACAACGGAAAAATCCATAACTTTAGTTATTGAGAAAAGGATTTTAATGTTTTGTTAATCAAAGTCTAAATATTTTAATCTTTTTATATGGTAAAAAGCTTGTTTCAATCCATGTCTCATTTGATTCCAATCTAATCATGACATAAAATCATCATCTAACATTATTGTACCAAGAGTACAGATACAATAAATATATTTAATATGTTCTTGCACTTGCCTCATCCGAATACAAACAACTTCTGGACAAACATGTGGTCCTTCTGCAACTTTCAAACATGGTGGATGAGGAGGAAACACAAAGCATGACAATCGTTTTTCTCTCTCTCCGTATTTCATTGTTTACAAAAAGCATCGAAGAGTGAGTGCTATGTTTACTCTTTACTCTCGGGGCAGCCATCTTTGAAAGCCAACTTGGGGATAGTGATGACTCTCTCTCTCTTTCCAAGAAGGAAATTCGACCTTGGGGGTCTTCCAACTGAATTTTTCAAATTGAGACTCAGAAATTCCGACCTCCAAGCATGAATGGAAGGTGACCCACGATCTTCTAACTTTGTATTACTACTGTACTGTATTGTATTGTACTACCAAGTCAGTAACTAACATCATTTAAGAGACTACTACTCTACACTGATGACAATTACTGTAATCTAATCTCCCTGTAAATTTCCTTAAACTTTCTGCCTGCCCTTAGTTTCGTGAATAAAGCATCAGAACCATTGGCTTCTTAATGTATTCCGACCAATAGTCCGTCCCAGATCCTGTTAGTCTTACAAACTCAGACCTCTCTTTCCAAATACCTTTTGCCACCTCAACCAGCAGTCCTTTCACTGAGTGTTATCCTTGAACATCGGTCCTTCAGGCTGGATTAAATGCAACCTAAGAAGATCACTGCCACTACTGCCACCCTGGCAAACCTGATGGCACTGCTTAAGCGCCAAGTACGCATGGCACTTCATTCTGTAGAACTGCAGCCCGCTCAGGCATCAACAGCCAATCCTGTGATAATGCCGGAACCGGCTGCAGTCCTGTAATACCTGTACGGCACTCTTTAGTGCATGTCATCGCCTCTATAACTCTGACCAATACACTACAGGCAACATTGTCTCTTTCCTCACAATTCCCTAGTAGTCCAACATTGCCAAATGGCTTACACTTTAACCGGCCTTCTGCTAATCCTGTAGAGTAGTTTACCAACCTGCTTGTAGCTGTGGCCATGGATTCCCCCGACCTTCCCTGCCAGGGACAGAACATACACTCAACAGAACTTGAGTAAATAAGATTTCAAGCAGAACACATGTCTAGTCTGTATCAGACTGATACCCTCCGACCAGCTAGGATCAGCCCAACCCAAAGAGAAGCTACCGATTGTGCATTTCTATGTAGCTCAGAAAGTAAGCAGGGAGCAGTAAACTGTATTTGATTTAGATTTGAAGATTTGAAGCATCAATCACCTCTTTAAATAGTAAATTAGACATGATGTGATTTTCTCACAAACACACGTAGCAAGAGAAAAACATTGATGTTTCAATGTAAAGAAGATAGGAGCTGAAAGAGGTTAGGAACTACAGTCAAAGTAACTAAAAAAAATCTTTAACTCCATCTGATCCAAATGGCAAACAAAGGGTTAAGAAAATGTTTGGTTATAGGAACAGCAACCAACCCCCTCCGGTAGTGAAAGGGACTTATCTCTCACCTGGGGTCCATTGGCGCTGCAGCATTAACCGATAACGATTTTCTCAAAAATGTGAAGTGCCTTTGACAAATGAATACCTTGCCCCACTCAGACACTAACTCAAACGAAGACGAAAAAGCTCTTTAGAGTAATGGCACTTGGCACCCCACGCTATGCCCCACTTCTTTGCCAACAATATGATGATCATAGGATCTGAGAGATTTTGATTAACAAGGAGTTTGGATCATAAAGCAACCTATTATGCTATGTAACCTTGAATTACTACCGTACTGTACATTCTGACAGACAGCCTATCCTAGATGCTGTTCGTCAGAAGAACTCAGACCCCTCTTTCCAACCACTTTGATTCTTTAACTGGAATCTTCAATAAGCCAATTGATAATTTTTTTAATCGTCTAAATAACAATGGAAAGGGGCCTGCAGCAAATGTTTAGGTGGAGTTACATAGTAACACCCATTTTGGCCAGTACAGCTTGTAATTGTCTTTGTTATCAGCAAAGGTTTTCAATTCTTGAGAGATTCTTGCCATTCTTTCTTCAAAATGTCTGAGATACCTCAGGCAAATCTTCTTAGAGGTCTTTTGCTGCTGTTTGGATTTGCTTTTCTAGCAATTACAAGTACTCTAATAGTTTTATTAGTCTTTGCTTGAGCTCCACTGTTGCAGTTAACCGTTATTACAGCTTTAGAAATGGCTTCATTTCATTCCTTGAGTCAGTTGGTTTCCTCCAGCAGATAAACCAACCAACTCATAGCTTCAATCACACCCTAGATCCAGTTCTGACTTATGGTGTTGAGGTAGAACATGTGTCAGTGTTCCCTCAGAACCCAGTCCTGTCAGACCATTCTTTGATCACTTTTACATTTATGATTAAGGATTCTTCTATGCTCAGAGCACAGTCTGACTATAGCAGATGTCTTTCAGATAATGCTGTAGCTAAGTTTAAGGAAGTGATCCCTGTGCTGATCCCAGGACCACCGTGTGCTTCTCCAGGGATCAGTCATTATAATTTTAGCCCTGCTGAGGTTGACTCTATTGCTGAAGGTGCAGCAACCTCACTGAGAATCACCCTTGATTCTGTTACCCCCCTGAAAAAGAAAATAGTAAATCAGAGGAGGTGTGCCCCCTGGTATAATTCACACATTAGGACCCTCAAGCAGAAAGTGCGAAGACTAGAAAGGAAGTGGCATTCTTGTAAAATAGACAGCTATGATGTAGCCTGGAAAGACTGTCTATTAGTTTACAAAAAGGCCCTCTGTAGGGCTAGAACAGCTTATTTCTCTTCTTTAATTGATAAAACAAGAACAACCTCACCAATAATCCTCCCAGCTGTGTTTTTATTTATATTCTTATTCTAAGTACAGCTCCCTTTGCTTTTTGCAAAAGGTTTCTGTGATTTTACTTGCATTCGTTCATGAGTGGCAGAACAATATTGGGCTGACTAAACTCGTTCAACCACGTTTTGAGTCTTTGATCAATTTATTTTTCAAATGTTGCTTCCCCAAAACCCATATTATAATCAGCTACATCATAATCACACAGCCATTAAAAAACATTTATAAAATATCAAAAGACAAATTAACAAACTACACACACTTTGCATCGACCATTTTCACTTAAAAACACACCCAGGAGGCACCAGAGGGTGGCGCTATCACTCCAAAGACTATAGTCTATCTCAAAGTATAGTAGCGAAGAAAAACTTGTCATACAAACATTTGTCTTATAGAATTTAACAACATATTTTCTGTAACTATGCAGCCTGCACGTTTGATCCCGTGTAGAAATTACAGTTTCTAGTTTTGCGTGGATGAACAATACTAAGGTTTTGTCAACTGTGCGTTTGTAGCAGACGGGCTGACAGCTGCTGAGCCAAAGCTAACCGATTCATTTCCCAACGCTGGTTTGTGACGATGGACTCGGGTGTTTTTGCTGCTCATTCCGGAGGTTTGCTTGCTTTAAAACTAATAACCGATTAAATGAACTTTGAGGAAACTTTTCAATTACCAGCAGCGAAGCTAACGTTGACTTTACTGACTGTAAAGTCTAGTTAGCTATGTCGCTGTGTTTCTCCATCCAACGTCAGCCTACGTTGCAGAACGCCGAGAATGCACATTTTATTATTAATGTCGCGCCCTAATTTATTGGAGAAAACGATAGCTAATTCGTTTTTAGCAACATTGGCGTGGTGTTATTGAACACGCACTCAGTGAGGTTGCATTCAAAGCACTCGACTTGCAGATGGAAGTTGGAGGATGGACAGATAAAACAGCGAAAATGTCTTTTAAATATATATACGTGTGTGTGTCACTAATAGGGAGAAGCGGTAGACAATTGATGCATGTTGACAATCATATCTTCAAACAGTAGTGAATGATGTTTCACCCTGATGAACACATATTGTCGTAATTCATTTTAACAGGTGGCAGGTTAGCTCTCCCCTCTTTACGGCTGCTTGCTCCACCTCTACAGCTTATGATGGCATCTATGTGGAAAGTTCTGAAGAAGCGAGATGTCCCGAACTACTGGACTTTAGCAGAATATGTCTCTTTGGTGGTGGACGTGGTCCCAGATATGCTCATGCACAAGCACAGACTGCAGCTGCTCCTTGGATTAAGAGCCAGGGTAGCTAGTCGCATATATGTGGCATCATGTTTTTTTCTCATAAAAGAACATTTTATGTATTTTTGTTGCTTTATTTCTCCTCATCAGTATATTCTGGAGTTGTGCCGAAATGACCTGATGGATCGTGACTTGATCTTGTCCCACCTGGAGAAAATCAAATCTTGTCCTCTGGTAAATGTGAGTATCAGAAATCTTGATTTGATTTCACACAAAACGATTCATATAGTTTTCAATGTTTGTGCCTCTTTGATCTGTAAACATACATGGTTTCCAGAATGAAATAACATGTACGACCTTGACAGGGCAATTCTCAAAGTCATAAAGGACGATGTGAAAAGTATTAACCAGTAATCTTATTATGATTAAACCAAAGGTGGATGAACCTGGACCTGACATAGTGGTTAACTTTGTCGAGCTCATCCACTCTCTGCTCAAAGACCCTGAAGCCAGGCAGGAGTTCTTCACGGTAACATTTTGCATATACAGTACATCTGGAAAACCACTTATCCTTAAAAAAAAAGACAATTATTTATTTGAAGATCTGTACTGGTAGAAGCTGCAGTACAAATGCCGCGAACCAAGCTAAGATAACACATGTTTGTTTCTTTTGCAGGAGGTTTTCCCTGTTGAATATGGAACTCAGTACGACAATGATTTGCAGACACTGTTTTCTGAGTTCATCTATCGCCTGAATCAGCTGCTGCCAGTTCCTGACATGGAGCAGGTGAGATGAGCCCTTTTCTTACAATTTATCCTCCTACACAAAGTAAGGTTTTGAAGGGAAAGTCCTCCCTTCGTGAATCAAAGTTGCTACTGTAAATCAAGAGTAACATGCTATTATTGAGTTTTATTTTTAAATGTCCTCACTGTCAGAAGGAAAGAACACTTTTACCTGTAGGACTAGAAGAAAAGAGCTCAAGAGGATCTTAAAGGAAAAAATAAATGGTCATGACTTTGAAGCAGGTTTTTGCTCTTTTGTATTATCAAATACGTGATCTTGTACATTTGCAAATCCAGCGTTAGACTTATCAATGATTCAGAGCAACCTCCATTATGCAAGAATCGCTCTGTCCTGTATGAGCGCTGGTGTCTGGATATGGAAAGTGTCAAAACCGTTAGTGGTGGGAATTCATTCCTGGTTATAAATGGAAGTGGAATTTTCTCATTTTTAAGGTTTAAGTTAGTGATCTTCAAATACTGTGCAGCTTAAACAAATAATGGAGGACTTTGTAGCTACGATATTATAGAAATAAGAAGGAAATATTCAGAATGAAAAAGAAGAAAGATAGAATTGAAATACATTTTCTACACCTTTCTATGAATTAGTCAGGCCTATTTGAGGAAACTAAAATGATCATTAATATTGCTCTTTAAATAGGTGCAAATACTCTTCAGATAAAAGCTGTTGAGGCAAACATCATCACAGCTAAGAACAGTCGTACCTATAACAGTCAAAATGAACAGTAAAAGAACTGTGTGATTACTCCTTCCAGACAGTTTCCTGGCTTGGAAATGACTGTTCCCCCTTAGGAGACTGTGAGCATTCAGTTTGTGAACCAGCAGATTTGACCAATTTACTCCGGCATCACAAAAATCTAGGACATTTGGAGCAGCATGGTAAGCAAACTAGTTAACCTTGTCCCCCCCCCCAATCAAGAAGAAACCTAGTGTCAGTAACTCATCATCTCTCTACTGTGCAGTTCCACCTTCCGGCATGGGCGAAGGGATCCTTTCCACCCTCTCCAGCAGACTAACAAAGCACGCACGCTCAGATCCTCAGCAAGGCCTGTCCGATGAGCACGCCGTGTCCTTTGTAGACGACGTAGCAGTTGAGATAATAACGGTAACGGATTACTCGGAGGTTGAGTTAAGCACGAGCGCCGATAAAGAGGACGTGAGGGTAGAAAACAGCGGCGAAGGAAGTGACATAAGCAACAGGGCTGAAGAGACGGCCGCAGCGCTTCCTCGTGAGCCCGCTGGCGTTGGAGAAGGAGAAGAAGCAGCTGCACAGAGTTTGATGGACTTTACCCTTCCGGGTAGCCAGGACTATTTAGCGTCTCCCCACCAAGCTTCCCTGGGGCCCCACGACTGCCTGGATTGCAAAAAGAAGTTCAAGTTTGCGTCGTCGCTGACCGCCCACAGGGTCATCCACACCGGCGAACGCCCTCACCGCTGCAGCAAATGCGGCCGATGCTTCTCCTTCAGGCAGTCCCTCGACCGCCACAGACACACGCACAAAACCGGCCGCAAGTACAGGTGCGCGTGCGGCGAGGCCTTCCGGTCTCTGCCGGCCTGCTCGCAACGCCAGCGGGAACAAGGGGACGCCGGCGTTCCCACGTGTCGGCAGCCGACGCCGGCCAGACGCCCGAAGAGTCCCGCCGATGACGATCCGAATGCAAACAGGTCTTCGGAGAGTCCCGCAGGTCACCAGGAGGTCGCAGGCGGTGGCCGTTCAGGCGAGGTTCCGGGACCGGATGGCGAGCTGTTGGTGAGCAACAGTAGTGAAGGGGAGCTTCGGAATGTCGGGGATCACGTCGCTGAGCACGCCGGCGCGGCCCCAGAACACAACCAAGAAGCCACGCCGGCCAAAGTCCGCACAAGCGGGCGTAAACGCAAACCAACCATGAAGATCCAGGTGCTGAACTTGGAGAAAGGCACTCAAAGATGGAAAAAGAGCGGCAAAACTGGCGGAGCGGAGCTGACGGATTTAACCTCTAGTTGGTGAGATTCTCTGCTCTCTTTAACCATATCCGTGTTTTATCCCTGTAGGATTAATCAGTACAGTGTAGTTATTAATATTTTGATCTTGAACTGGATGGCAGGAGATTGATGACATGAGGAAATAGGAACACTTTAATAGGTTAAAAATGCCTTAGTGGAAAAATAAGCGAAATTCAAGACTTAAATCAGAAATATTGTGTTATTTAGAGAAATATTAGTATTGGTGCAAGTTCCTTATTGTCACTTTTGTGTTTAACAGTGCAGAACATTCTTATGGGTCATCCATTGCTTCAACACAGGGTGTTGAAAGTAAGTATTCAGATAAATATTAACAAAGTCGAGCGTAGCAAATGCACCGTATAAAGTTTGGTCCACTTATTACGGAATCTGCTCGGTAATATTTAATACTAAATAGTTTTAAAGTGGAAACCAACACAGCTTTCTCCACATACCCTGGAAAACCTGGAAGATTGTTTCCAAACATGGAAAATGAAGGAAAGAAAGTCAAATGTTCTGCTTTTTGCGTTAAAATTTACGCACACGAGTGTACGACGTAACAATGATCGAGTGTACGGTAGTTTTTCATATATTTGAACTCTGAATCTTCTTTAGGGTTCTCGGCTGCTTTCTCCTGCCCAAAGTGTTCCCGTTGCTCCCCTGATGGGGTCCAGGTCGCGCCGGACGACGACAAGGTCCACTCTGAGACCGAGGACGAGAAGCTGTCCGTCACAGATGAAAAAGGACGTTTTGGTTGCCCGGACTGTGAGAAGAGCTTCAAGTTCCAGTCCCTCCTCAAAGCGCACCGGCGCATCCACACGGGCGAGCAGCCCTTCCTCTGTCTCCAGTGCGGCTGCAGGTTCTCCTTCAAACAGTCGCTGGAGAGGCACAAGCTGACCCACACGTCCGGCCGCAGCTACGATTGTCTCATCTGCGGAGGCTTCTTCAAGTCCCTCCTGGCTCTGAAAGAGCACAGCAGCTCCCACGTGGAGAACGGCGAGTACCTGTGCCGGGAATGCGGCCGGGCGTTTGCATGGAAGTCCGCGCTGGTGAGACACATCAAGACTCACGGAAAGGACGCGGACATGCCGGAGAGTTCCTATAAATGCCCTCATTGCCAGCAGGTTTTCAGCTCCGCCGGCTACCTCAACAAGCACCTCCTGAGCCACAAAGAGCGAGCGCACACCTGCAGCTGCGGGAAAAGCTTTAGCTACCGCGCGGCGCTCACGGCGCATCAGCGCACGCATCAAAAAGACCGGCCGCACGTTTGCGCGCAGTGCGGGAAAGGCTTCCTCTACAAGGGCGGCTTGTTGAGCCACATGAAGATCCACTCGGAGGAAAAGCCCTTCATGTGCTCCTTCTGCGGCAAGAGCTTCAAGAGGGAGCGCAACATGAAGAAGCACGAGCGCTGCCACACCAGGGAGAACGTCTTCTGCTGCTCGCAGTGCGACAAGAGCTTCGTTTACAAAGCCACGCTGACCAGACACGAGCTGACGCATTCGGGCGAGAGGCCGTTCCTCTGCTCCGACTGCGGGAAAGGGTTCTTCTCCCACGCCGAGCTCCTGAAGCACGAGCGCTTCCACACGGGTCACAAGCCCTTCCAGTGCCCCCACTGCGGCAAGAAGTTCACCCAGTCCTGCTACCTGACCATCCACCTGCGCTACCACACCGGAGTCAGGCCGTACTCGTGCACGGAGTGCGACAAGCGGTTCCTCAGCGCCAACCGCCTGAAGAGGCACCAGCGGATACACACGGGGGAGAAGCCCTACCTCTGCGGGGAATGCGGCAAAAGCTTCAGGCAGTCGTATAATCTGAAGATGCACCAGCGGACTCACATCGTGAAGCTGACATAATTGAGCCATCTGGAATATTTACCAATTTACCAAGAGAAACCCAGGTGAAAACTGGTAGGATAGAAAATCTGGCG
Source organism: Takifugu rubripes (assembly GCF_901000725.2). Taxonomy (NCBI): domain Eukaryota; kingdom Metazoa; phylum Chordata; class Actinopteri; order Tetraodontiformes; family Tetraodontidae; genus Takifugu; species Takifugu rubripes. Next base: position 2,050,457 of record NC_042302.1, on the reverse strand, counting down.
TGAATGCAGCCCTGGAACAGTATTTGCCCCCCCCCCCCCTTGGATCACGTTGAAAGTTACATTTTGTTGATATTATACGGATTATTTTAATTGAACCAAGCAGAGGAATGTGTTCAGATCTTTAATGTCATTTCAGGTAATGAATAAAATATTGTTTCGCATTTACAAACCTTTTATTGCGGACTTGTTTCCCCGATAGAAAATGGGCTTTAACGTACTGGGGCGGTTACCGGCAGTTCACATTTAAAAAGGAGCTTATACATTTATAGTGTCAGAAATTTGCGCGTGTATCTTGAAGTTTACATAGCAATTTAAGCCAAATACAAACAGCATTATTATTTACTTTCTTTTTTTTTTTTACATTTTTGACCAGTATGAGGGTTTCATGTGAAAACAAACTAGGAAAAAACTGCTTCTGAACCTACTAAAAGAGAAAACATGGACAGTATCTTGCATGGTAATAAACCACTCACCTTTACACTCTCCCACACACTAAGTGTACTTTTACAGATGGGATACATAAGCGATAACCGCTACACTACGATGTGCAGAGTGATGGGGCAGTGGTCACTTCCCCTCACCTGGTTACGGATCTTACTGTCGCACAGGGCGGGCAACAAACTGCTGGACAGCACGAAGTAGTCGAGTCTCCAGCCCACGTTTTTGTCGCGAGCGTTCATCATGTAGGTCCAGAAGGAGTAGGCGTGGGTCTGCTCGGGGTACAGCTCGCGGAAGCTGTCCACGAAACCGGCTTCCAGCAGCTGGCTGAACCCCTCGCGCTCTTCGGCGGTGAACCCTGCGTTCTTCTTGTTTCCTTTGGGATTCTTCAAATCGATCTCCTGGTGGGCGACGTTGAGGTCGCCACACAGCACGACTGGCTTCTGTATGTCCAGCTCGCTGAGGTACGTCCGAAAGTCAACGTCCCACGTTTTGCGGTAATCCAGGCGCACAAGGCCTCTACCGGAATTGGGCACGTAGACGGTCACCAGGAAGAAGCTGGAAAACTCGGCTGTGATGACGCGACCCTCCTTGTCATGCTCCTCTTTGCCTGGAATGTTAATAAAATAACATTTAGATAGATTTTCAGTTGAATACTGAGGATGTCTTTACTCAAAACCATGAAAGGTGAATCAATAGATTAAATCTATCTGATGGTTGATTTGGAATATTGAGGTTATTTTTACAGTTGTCACCACTCACCAATGCCATATGTTACTTTGATGGGTTCAGTCTTGGAGAGCATGGCCACACCACTGTAACCCTCCTTGTCATCTGACCCAGCCCAGTACTTAAAAGGGTACTCGGGCATTGAGGTGATATCAGCAGGGAGAGACTTTTCTGCACACTTGGTCTCCTGGAGGCACAAAACATCTGGATTCTCCTCACGAACCCACTGCAAACGACAGCCGTGTATCAGAAAACAGAGGGAAAGAAAGTGCATTTTCGACGCCATCGTATTCTTCCAAAGCCTACATCCAAGCCCTTCTTTTTCACCCAGGCCCTCAGCCCGTCCACGTTCCATGAGGTGATCTTCATGTTGGCATCCCGTCCATCTTTGCTGGTCATTTTATCAGGAGGGTCCTCGTACAGTATCGGGGCCTCTGGTTCCTTTGTCTTCTTGGCTTTCTTTGGAGGAGTTGCTGGACATCACAGGGACACGGTTACGGTTTGGAAACTCAAAAGTTCAATTGCATCCTAATGTCAGAATCTACCTGAATCTGGGTCGTTCTCTCCAGCAGCGGCAGCCGTCGCTTCATCCTCTGCCTTCTTGCCTCTTCTCATGTTTGAACTGAGCCTGGATGCAAACACACCACGCACACACACAACACGCACACGCAGCAACACAGACGCCGCTGGGGAGGGGAGGGGGGGGGGGGGGGGGGGTAATCAAAATCGAGTAAAAGACAAACGGTGGTTATTCAAGTAATCATTAATGAGTTGACGTTCATGTGAAGACTTTGATATTGTTTAGTGGTGCTTAACAGTGCATAACAACTCTGGCTATGCAAGAGAAATCTAAAAAAATAAAATAAATATATATATATACGTATACTTCGTAGTTGGCGAAGTAGGACCACGTATACAAAGTTTAAAGCAGTGACAATGAAAATAATAGTCCAGTTTAAGGTTAAAAACAATAAATAATTGGATATTGGTGATTTAACCATGCTAACGCTAGCTTCCTCTTTGTGACAAAGGAGCAGAGCCAGCACGGCCTGCGCTACAAATGAATGAACTAGCAGCTTCTAATTAGCTACCTATATTTGGTTAATCACTGAATGCAAATGTAAATAAGTGCGCATTTGTTCAACCGACGGTGATGCTTTTTCGAAAAGGAAATGCAAATGGTCTTACTCGCACTGAAAAACAGGATGCAAAAATCAGTCCGTGTAGCTTTAGAGTCACTCCCACAGAAACACTCGCCTCTTAAACAGACTTCAAGCCATGTGGTTGTTGGCTGTGGCTTCTGTCTAGATTTGTGCCGGAATAAAATTCTACAAATAAAGCCCTTTATTTATATTGATTTTATTTAATTCATAGAAGTATATATTGATTTTTAAAAATAAATACATAAGTATTATTGGACCAATTTGTCAAGCAAAATGTTTTCAATTATTTGATTTGCAAACGGGCGTCTCTAAAACTACTAATGTTTGGGACCTCAAAAGCTTCACGTAGTATTAGCGTTACAAAATTTGCTACCGGTGGTAACTTATTAAAAACTATTGTAATTGGGATGAAGATTTATTAGTGTCACCTTTTGAGGAAAGTTGAGAAGGTAAATGCACTCATTTGTGCCACTGTAACATTACTACGAGTTAGTTTTAATGACATGTTCTGTTTGATTCGTTGCACGGCTACAATAGGTTCACCTTACTTATGACCGTTTTAACTGTGTGTAGACGATAAATGTTACTGTCTGCTACATATGTTTATGTAGCATGTAGTGGAGTATGATCAATTAAATGTCCCTTCGTTTCATGGGGCATAGAAAGGGCTACTAGTCCAATTTGAAAGGGAAATACTTAATCTCACACTTATTTTACTTCCAATACAACCATCATTTATTGTTTTTGTCATAATTCCCGGTAAACCTCAGCTCTGCCAACGAAGTAAAAAAAGACACGGTTTGTATCAATGTGTATTTACTTGCCTTTTCAGCTGCCATGCCTGTAGTAATCGGTTTTGAGGGCAGTGCCAACAAGATCGGCATTGGAATCATCAGAGATGGCGAAGTGCTCTCCAACCCCAGACGGACCTACATTACCCCTCCTGGTCAAGGCAGGTCCCCATGATGTACTAAAAGTAGTCATTTTGGTTTAAAGTCAGACTTGAATGCGTGAAATTCAGACTTTTTCCTTCAGGGTTCATGCCAAGTGACACTGCCAGGCACCACCGTGCTGTCATACTGACTGTCCTGAAGGAGGCCCTTGAGCAAGCAGGGTTGAAGCCTGCTGACATCGACTGCGTGGCTTACACTAAAGGTAGCATAAGATGCTAGCTCTTATTGTGGTATCTACAACTATTCTCTCCTCTACCTGTCCTCCCCCCTGTCCATCGGCCTGCCATCAGCAGGAGGGTCCCCCTACATGAGCCTGGTCCTGCTCAAGGTTTCTTCCTGTTAAAGGGGAGTTTTTCCTTGCCCTTGTTGCTTGTTGGGGGTCAGGCTCTAGGATTCTGTAAAGCACCAAGAGACAATTTTGATTGTAAAAGATGCCACATAAATAAAGATAGATCGATTGATAGAGAGAGAACTGCTCTTCACATTTCCTCACACCCTCCAGGCCCAGGGATGGGGGCCCCTCTGGTGACGGTGGCGCTGGTGGCCCGTACAGTCGCGCAGCTTTGGGGCACGCCGCTGCTGGGGGTCAACCACTGCATCGGACACATTGAGATGGGTCGACTCATCACACGCGCCGACAATCCCACAGTGCTTTACGTCAGCGGAGGAAACACACAGGTGTGTCTGAATGTTGAATTTCACCCTGTTTTTGTTTCTTTAAATGTAGGTTTTCTCATGCATCTTATAAAGTACAGATATAACAGGACAGATTGTCCACCTATCCCCATGCAGGTTATTGCATATTCACAGAGAAGGTACAGGATATTTGGGGAGACGATTGACATTGCAGTCGGCAACTGTCTGGACAGGTTTGCACGAGTAATCAAGGTGTGTGCCGTTGTCCCATTAAAGCCACAGTCTTTTACTGTGCGTGACCTGTGCGGCTCAACATCTTTTCACAGATTTCTAATGATCCCAGTCCAGGTTACAACATAGAACAGATGGCTAAAAAGTGAGTGGATCCCACCAAACAGCCTCGGACTGTATTATGTACCTAAACGTATTTTTTAACTGATAAATTCTTGGGTTGGTATTTAGAGGAAGTCAGTTTGTGGAGCTGCCATACACAGTCAAAGGAATGGACGTCTCCTTTTCTGGTATATTGTCGTATATTGAGGTGAGTGGAACTGTTTAGAGCTCCGTCAAGACAAATTTCTGTCTGAGGCGTTTCTTGACCGGTTTGTCTTTTTTCCACAGGACATGTCTCACAAGATGCTGAGCTCCGGTCAGTGTACAGAGGAGGACCTGTGTTTCTCCCTGCAGGTACCAAGACCCAGGAAGCCTCTCTGATATCGTCCTGCTGCGTCTTTCGTAACCAATCTCCATGTCTTTTGACATATCCTTTATACAGGAGACCGTGTTCTCTATGCTGGTGGAGATCACCGAGAGGGCCATGGCTCACTGTGGCTCCCAAGAGGTCCTGATCGTCGGGGGTGTTGGATGTAAGTAACCGCCCAAACGCTAACAAGATTCTCGATAGGTTTGAGCTTCTGGTCTACATCTGTTGGAGTATCTCTTAAAACCGGTTCCCCGAGAGAGCGAGCTGATGTGTTACACGGCTTTGCAGGTGCTTCACTACTGCACCGACGCCACTAATGATCTACTTTGAGGGTTTTTTAAGCTTCACTGCTGTGATGCTCTTTGGATTCACAATTATAAACCGTTTCCTGGTTTGAGTTTAGCTAGAGGAAAATATGTCTCCTCTGCTCTACAGGTAACCTGCGTCTACAAGAGATGATGGGGGTGATGTGTAAAGAAAGAGGAGCCAAGCTGTTTGCCACAGACGAACGGTAATAATCATCCACCTGGGAAGTGACCCACCTTGATCCCCCCACCCAAAATAACCTGTCACTCTGCCACAGGTTTTGCATCGACAACGGAGCAATGATCGCTCAGGCTGGGTGGGAGATGTTTAGATCTGGTCAGATTACAGAGTTGGAGGACTCGTGGATCACACAGAGGTAACGTCCAAATGACCCGTTCGTCCATGCCGACTACACTTGTCAGTGGTGACGTTAACAAAATAGTCTGTGTGTAAGATTTTGGACATCCTCAAATGTCAGAAGCAAAGATATTTTTATATAAAAGAACTCTTCATATTGTAATAAAGTGTCCGTTTGTGCTGTTACAGGTACAGAACTGATGCTGTGGAGGTGACTTGGAGAGACTGATGGCTTGAATTGACTTTTTTTGCCTTACATTTTGTAAATCTTTGTCCTAAAACTGTACCAAGGAAGCTTTCTTAATAAAACAAGTCAAACATGAGTTTTCTTCCATTAGACTGATAAGGAACCGGCGGGTTTGAAAGGTTGATTCAGCAAAACGTTTATTAAGCAATACTGTTCACTTACATTCCTCCTCTTTCTCCAGTGTAATTTTTTTAAATTCAATAAATTCTTCTCAGAAAAAAACAAAACAAAAATAACCTAACATGGTGAGATCCCTTGAGTAATATTCACTCAAACAGGAAAGCAAATAAAAACAAAGAACACAGCGTTAAGGTGTGATCTTCACTGTGCCTGACTACACCCCTCTGTAAACTGAAGACAGACTGAAGTCCTCTGCAAATATTAACCATAAAACTCAAACACATGATGGACAGACGGCCTTCTATATGTAATGGAGACGGGGGAGGGGAGACGAGGACGATGTGTCCTTCTGGGGAGGGTTTCCCGCACGTGGGCGTTGGTCACGGTCAAGTTTTATTTAAACAAAGTGCTTGATTGACCACTCAATTACCAGAGGACACAGATTTGATAAAACTGCAGCTTTCAAAAACAGGAAATGTTACATTACAGCTTCTCTGATTAGTTTTAAAAGAAAAGGACCAGCTCTGGACATACAAGCTTAAAAAAAATGGTGAAATCAGATCGAATTAAGGCAGGTTCTTTTTTTTTTTCCCCAAAAGGCATTAAAATAGTCCATTGCTGATTAAGATCTTGAGGGAGTTAGTCCAAAGTGTCTCAGTGTGGCTTTGCATGTAGACAATATCCTGAGTGCAGTGTGTGAAAGGGACTCAAACGTGTCCGTCTTTACATGTGCATGTAGGTGTGTGTTGCGTTTGCACTTTTATTTGCCGTGGGGTCGTCACACTGCTAGGCCGGGTTTTCCTCTGGCTCCTTGTACCAGATCACTTTTGCAGGAACTGCAAAAACAAATATGCATGTTCAAAAACCTACTGAAACACCTCTGTAGTGGTGTCACTCATTCACACTCTTGTATAAAAACTATATATTGACTGCCATTTCAAAACATGTCTTTCAAAATGTGGCTGAAACCAGCTTCAGTTTTATAAATCTTACCTTTTTTCTGGTTATTACAGACAGCATTCCATTCTGGGGAGACAGAAAGAGACCATGAGAGACAAGTTGACCTCACACCGCATTTAAGCGGAACTTTAAAGGCAAAGCCCCGAAGCTCACCTCTACTGTGATAGCTCAAAGCTTCCACTAGATGGCGACAACTGAGCAACATCTTCTCACTGCTCTCCTCCACTTCTGGCTGCGTGTAGGTGGGGGCGCAACTCGAAGCTTGAACGGGCGTTTCTTCGGGTGTCGCTGCTCGAAGAACTGTGTCGGGCTGTGCCTCTACCTGAGGGTCAGCATCTGTGCTGTGGGTGGCGAGAGGGCCGGGGCTCTCTGCGGATGGTCTTGCCTCGCTGATGAAGCTGAGCCCCCACTGGTTTTGTAGCAGCACGCCGATGGCAGGGCGCTCCTCCGCCAGTATTCCGCTTGCCGTCTTTGCTTTTACCTTAGAGGCGTAGCTAACAGCTGGCTGCAGCTTGGCTGGGCTGTCCTGCACGGGAAAGGCAGGCGGGGGCTTGAGCAAAGACAGACTGTCCTCCACCCACCTATCCTTTTGGGTTCCCTTCTGTGGCCGCTCGTTTACTCGGTTATTCCCCTTCTGACTCTCCCTGTTGACGCTGCGGCCTTTGTGCAGACCCTTGCGCTCCTTTTCCTTGCGGAAGCTGATGGTTTGCGCGTGGCCGCTCCCGACCGTGTTACCGTCGGGCGAGATCTGCCGGGGATTTTTGTCGCCTCCGGAGACGCAGCCTCCGCCGCCGCCGCCGCCGCAACTGCCCGAACCAGGAGACAGGCGACGGTTGCGGATGTGTGGCTCTGGGTTGTTGGCTGAAATGAGGACTGCTGCGTCGCACAGCGTATCCGACTCACACACAGTGCTGCTAGCTTCCCAAGTACCTGAGAAAGATTCAGACATCCGGTCATTTATACTTTCCATTGCATTATGGATATTCTATTTAATGTAAAACTTAGAACGCACTTAAAACTAACACTTAAGTAAAAAAAAAAAATAGAAAAGTCGTTTTCTAGAATTAAGGGAGCACAAGGACATGAACCTACATCATATAGACAAACGTCCCAACATCTGGAGTTCGATGTACCTCAACGCCAATTAAAAAAGGACTTTTTTGTATGAAAATGACCAGAATTATAATCAAAACTATACCTTTTCAAAAATAAAGTTTTTCATTTTGGACACAACCATTTAGAATCACGATCTAAATGTATAGACAGGGTTGATGTCACATTTTTAAAACAAATAATTCCGCAACCGGAAGTGAAACAGGCTGTTGTCGCCATTCACGGTTATTAGAGCACCTGTACAGCGGAGTGATATTGTCTGTAAAAAGTCCCAGCGCTGCTGTACTCCATATCAGCACTCCTGGAATGTCTCCGTGTCCAATCAAATGACTTGGTCGGTACTAACTGTTGTGTAACAAACATAAAGCTCGTAATGTCAAAAATAGATTTTAAACTGCTGAATGTGTGCAATAAAACGAGAGTTGTTACTTACTCAATTACCCATAGAAATATATGCCTGTATATATGTACTTGTTTTGTCAGCAAAATCGTTCAGTCTACTGCAAATGTCTTGAAAATGAAGAGTCGACATGTGCTCAGTAGCTTACGAGACTTAAAATGTGGACATTTTAGCACACGACAGCGAATCGAGGGAATGTAAAGCAATGCAGACGTTCGATACTAATGGCCTGTCCCCTCCTTAGCGCCACAGCTTGAAAGCAGATGGGGTGGTCCATTGAGCCCAAGTCAGCCACCCTTTTTTTTTTTTTTTGAGAAATTTCGAGAAGCTGGCCGACGGTATAGCCTTACTGACCTAACGATAAAATGGCTGCTTTATTCGCGCCTCTTAGGATATAATAAAATAATGTGGTCCGCGTGTGACACGGTTCTTTAGGTTTCTGCCACAACCGGTGCTAGCAAACTTTAATTAGCTCTGAACATGATGTAGCGAACTACAGTAGACCACGCTATCAAATAATAGGTCATATCGATTATTCTAGTTCGACAAAATTTCAGTTGTCAAAAGTAGTCGACAAGAAGATGGCGCGTTTGGATAATTTCGTAAAATTGATAGCTAGCTAGCATGTTAGCCGCACTCAAAGTTTCGTAACCTCCATTCAAAGCGGCGAGCAAGTAGCTATCGATAGAACTAGCACCGTCAGCAAGACAACAATTTAACGCAATGGAAAGTTGAGAATTTCAGCATGGTAACTCCAAAAGTTGTACAAACTTACCAGTTTTGATATGCATGTCTTTACAATCAAAGTGACGTGGAAGCTAAACCGTTTAATAACTTTTGTTTACAACGTAACGACGACTGCCTTGATGAGTCTTGTGTGGCCACCCGGAAGCAACACGACAGTGGGGTGGGACAGGAAGTCCTCATGGATAAATCTTCCGGCGGGAAACTTGGATGGTTTTTTTTATCATCCATGTCTCACCCCGAACTGTGCAATTACTGCACGATTGGTGGTGTGTTAAGAGCTGGCTAGCGTTTATTAAAACGCGACGCATTTTGATATGCAGTAATCTTCGTAAGCTTTGACAGTTTATTCATTCATCTGCTTGTAGCTACAAATGTGAACATTTGTTCACTTTTAAAAGGAACATCTATTTCCCCCTCCCGATTTAACGGAAATGAAAAAAGGATGTTGTGTGTGTGATGTACTTCTGATTCCAAGTAATGCACCATTGACATGCTCAACACTAGCACAATATCTGTCTTTAACAGAAGCAGACGTGGTAAGCTCTTAAGATATTCGCGCCTCTACTTTGTACCGCCTTGAGTTAAAATGGTATTTATCTTCACTGCAATAAAATAAAGGGAGAAAATAAATAAATAAAGGGAGAAAGAACAGAAGTAAACTATAGAAGTAATAGGTATTTTAATTTGTGTGAGCTAGTGTCTTTTAACCTATAAGAACTTGCTGTCACACTTTGAATGCACTCAGCTCCACCTTATCTAGTTTTATGTTTGACCTTATTTATTTTATGTTTGAACTTATATCCCAATGGGGGGAAAAAAGAAATAAAGATCATGGTGCGGCGATCAGGCGATTGTCATGTGACTGAATAGAAAGCAACTCAAATTGACGGTATCACCTCCATACAAAGGTGATCTCAGGAGCCAATTTGCAAAAGCTTGTTTTTCCTGATGCTAAAGTTTTAACATATGTAAGTTTCAGAGGTTTAATTAGATGCATGTCCTATTTAACCGTTTGTGACCGTATTTCTATATGAAACTAATACAAAAGAAAATAAAATCAAGGGCAATTTTTTTTTATAGTTGAAATCAGGAATATTTCTAACTCTTTCACCCAATTCAAGAAACATAACCATGCAGATCTTTTGATTAAATAGGAATGTTTCCCCTTTTAACCAGCCACCCAGGAGGGCACCCCCATTTGAAACCAGCTGTGCTTAAGGTTTTTCTTTGTGTTTCTGTAAAGCACCGAGCGACAACCATGATTATAAGAGACAATATATAAAGTTGCATTGAGCTGAATAGCAGCTGACTGCTGCCTAATCTATTAATAGATAATAATCTAATTAATCTATTAATAGATAATACATTAACATATTTAATACTTTCATAGGTCTGGACAAATCTTTATTAATTCTACATTTCATTTTTCCAATGTGCAAATTAATTTTTCATCTGCTTTCTAAGATGTTCTTCATCACATTTGAATAAAATTTCCCTGCAGTTGTCATTACAACAAATCATTAGATTGTTAATGAGCAATAAACTTTTTTTAGAATTCAGACTTTTCTCAATCATGTTTGTTCACAAAAGAAAGCAACTGCCACACTTAAAAAAAAAACTTATCATAACCAGACTTAAATATCGACATGTTAAACATTTCAAAATAATTAGATATTCAAAAACAAGGAGCAGGTCTGCTCTAATCAGTAACATTCGCAATCATAACACTGTGACTTAGGGCTGTGCTGCCACGATATCATCATATTTCAATTGAAATTCTTTATTTGCCCCCTTCCCAATGTTAATCCTTCCATGCAGGCAGATGTTTCACATCAGCTGGTGGATCTTTGGGGGAATGTGTTCTGTGGTTCAAAGTTTCACTATTAAATGAGGACGTCATGTATAAGAAGTCGCAGGTCCAACATCAATCATTCGGGACTTCAAACATGATATCCAATAAAGTTGAATCCCGGCATTAAGAGACGCAGGACTCCATTTGTTCTGCTCCAAAGTCTGGTGGATAATCTTGAACAGAAAAAGAGAATTATTTCTCAGGGAGCATATTTTACAGCAATTATAAAACAGAACTATGAGGTGCTCAGAAATGAGAAAAACCCAAAAGATGCAGAGTAAAACCCGCTTTCTAATTAAAAGTGTTCAAAAACGTACTAATGAGAAACTAAATATGCAGTTTGTAATGAACACAGAGCATACCCTTATCTTTAGTTAATATTTGAACAGGAGGGGCTACATAAAAAGTACCAAGAGAGATCGCACTTATCAGCTTTGTTGAGTTTATCTAAAGCACAAATTTGCACTTTCAATAGATTAACCAGAGGCTGAAGCTACTGGAGACCCCAAACCTCTTAAAACCGAAGTAACCATTCATTTAACATCTCTAATTACACAGAGCCGAATCGTTGGTCATATGCCTAACATTAATCCCACTTCCCTGCCTATAATATATGTATTATCAGAACACCAGTTACACTTAAAGTGATCTTAAGCCATCCAATATGTTATTTGATAATCCACTTTGAGATAGTTATTTGAACAAAAAGTGATCCGTATTTTAAGTCTATCCCTTAATCAGAGGAGGCGCTATCACCCAATCGAGAAAACGGGAGGGGGGTAGATCGGGGGATTCCTCAGGAATCTACACAGCTGGATCCGATCGATAACCAGCCGATCAAACCGATCGGAGTTCTGTAACTTCCGCCTTCACGCTAGCGAGAAACAGTTAGCAACTCACCTTTTCACGGAACAACAAAATAAACGAAGAAAAAAAGCATTATGTCGAACACCAAAAACACCCATAAGTCAAACCAGTACGAGTGTTTGGGTAAAGACACCGAGTCTTCTTTAGGGTGAAACATCCTATGATTGTCTTGCGCTCCGGTCGCGGGCGTTGCCGAGGCTGCCATCTTAGCAAGGACTCCGGCAACTTCCCGGAAGTGCTTTAACTATCTGCCCTTCAAAGTAAAACATCTTTGTAATAAAACCTTAACTAAGATTAAAAAACAAACAAACAAATTAAAAAAAACAAATGTACTAAATAATGTCTTACTATTTAAAAACACGAGATAATGTCTCTGGTTATTTCATCGACATAACAAATAAACGATTTTACCCTATTACAATGTTTTAATGTTACTTACATTTACTGACATTATAAAAATAATCGATTTACTTCCAGAATATAACAGTATGTTTGCAGTCTTTACCCTCACCTTTAGGTTTTCTTACAAAACTGTGACATTAGAAAATTAAATGTTTGATATATTGTTTGAGAAAAGCTAATTTTGATGGATGGTATCACAAAACTTAACATTGGACGAGTCTCTCACTTAATCTAATGTCTGACTTTGATTGTTTTGTCACATAGTTAAGTGAAAATGAATTAATATCAATATATTGAAGCTCAAGACTCATTTGCTATGAGACCTTCGAGTACTCGGTTGTGTATGACGCCTTACATTTTGGAAGTTAGTCCTTAATTGTACATTTTCATGTTGCCACTTGATGGAACTAGAGATAATTGACTTTTTCCCAGGATACAAAAGTGAAAGTCTTGACGGTTCATCAGTTGCTCTCAGTGGTTTTGGAGTTACTTTGTTATTTCCGACAAAATAGCAAAGGATAATGAAAGTATATAAAGACTTCTGGAACTTCTGGTTTTAACCAAATCTTTATCTCCACATAGAACAAATAACCTGAAGCACGTTCCTCTCTCTCTCTCTCACATACACACACACACACATACACACACACACACACACACACACACACACACACACACACACACACACACACACACACACACACAGTAGCAAAAGCTCAACAGTGTTTGCTTGTGTGACACCAAATACCATTTATTAGGGCTTTACAAAGACTACAAAATCTTTCAGATGAGTTAAATCACTGTCTCTGTCTATTTACATGATATGTTACATATAAATGTACAAAATATAAAACATTTAAAGACAAATGTTTTACCCAAAAAGAAAAAAAAGAAGAAATCCTCTCAAAACAGAGTAAATGCTATATGGTTTCCAACTGAGATGTAACTGCCAAGTGTTGGGTCTTAATCGTCAAGACTATGGGATAAACTGTTAATGCTGTTAACGCTCTGTGAGATTAGGAACAAACGGTGTACAGGAGGAGTGATTTTTTTTCCTTTTCTCTCTTTTAATAAGCATGGTGTAACTGTAGGCAACACGATACCACGGCCAGAACCTCCTTTATTAGGCAGACACAAGGCTGTGCAGAGCCACCAAAGGCTTGGCTGCGGAGACACCAGTGAAGCTGAACACAGGTAGGATTGTAGAATAGTGTCCTGAGGTTGAGTCAACATGTTATCTTGGTCTTTGATGGGCTCTGACGGACCAGTAGCACCTATTTGTTGTTGGTAGTACAGTACGGTGTCTCGTCAGCTGCGGTGCATCAGACAGTCAAGCCTAACGTGGCAGTAAGCTTGTGTTAAAAAAAAAAAAAAATCCAAAAAGGAAGTGCTTCAGAGGACCGTCAGGTGTTCTAAAAGACATTCCAGATAGCAGGAGGGTGGAAATACTGAAAAATACTTTTCTTCTTAGTTTGTGATTTTAGTGAGTTAACAGACAGTGCCTTACTGTACACCATACATCTCCTGTACTAGCAAAGCATCCAATCACCACAAGACAGATACCTGCTTCTGACAGCGTGTTGAGTTTTTGCATTTCTTTTTTCTTCTTCTCTCTTTCTGTTTTTAAGTACAATAATTTATTCAGCGGGTTAAGCATATTGTTACACCAACAGGGCAGAATGCATCTTTGATTCACTGTGCAAGACTTAAATATTTACAACCCGACCCCGTCTCAAAGTGTGCAAAACCAACCCACTCAATAAACAAAGGGGAAAAATAAAAGTACAATGGCTTCCGTCCAACACACACAAACACACGTAATGATAAAGATCTCTTCTTAAAGCATCCCCTATTTAAAAAAAACATCAAAACATGCTCCTCAGGCTAGAAAAGAAACAACAACAACAAAAAAAGGTTGTGCTCCTGGTAGTTCAAGTGAGCCCAGCTCAACTGGACAAAAAAACCCCAAACTAACCTAAACGAATACCCAACCTCCGCCAGGTCAGAATTCAAATACAGCGTTGATGCCTTTATGCTAAAACTGCCAGAAATAACAAAAAGAAGCCGCCTCTTGTCATCCGCCATCAACATCTCCGTGTCTCACTACAGACAGGGGGAGCAGATTAGATTGTCTCCCAAACTTGAACACATTTAAGGCAGAGAGAAAGCACCGATATCGTTGTTCCCCTGATCAGCTATGGTTAACACACATTTGAAAATACTTTGAGTTTTCCTTCTCTTTTGTTTTTTTTTGGCAGATTTCACGACAACGCAGATGCTGAATGAGACTATCAAATGTCGGCTTTGTTCAATTCCATACTGCGTCGTTTTTTCTTAAACATTGATTAATGTTGTAAAAACTGAATAAAATCTTTCCAAACAACAAAACAAACCTGAAAAACTGAATAAAACCTTTTTAACTCCTGCTACACCCGTCAAGGCTTGGTTTGTCACACTGTTGCGGTGTGCTATGACAAAGTATCGGATGATTAAAGTTAAAATAATGAAGCCAAAGGACGAATATTTAACTTTCTTTCTTTGTTTTATCATCCGACTTCTATTTTGTTGCTCTTGAACTTTCCAAATGAGTATATTTTTTTCCACAAAAGCACTGGCTGACATGTTAAACCCAAAGCCTGACAGATGTTGTGCACGGCATTCCAGTGAAAATCACGGCCATGCTGGCCCAGAACGTTTCGACAAACTAGTGCATGTCCACATACTCATCACCAAAGTTTACAGCCAAGGTCAAGGAGGAGCAGCCTGTCGTGAACTTTGTTGGAACGTACGAGCTTGCGTGTGCACATTTGGCAGTAAAACAAAGGGAAACATTGGCAGGTGTTTGTCCTCTTCTTCAGTTTGGACACACAAACCATTGTTGTGCTTGTCGGACACGGCAGCAAGTAGCAGCTGAGCTCCATGTGTGATCCTGGAGGCTCAGGTCTAGTGTTGACGCTGAATGTATAGATCACTGTTTATGCTCAGAAAAGGGTGATTCGCTTAAATCACATGGGAGCCGATTAATTTGCCTGTTGTGCTGCTGAAAAAATGAATTCAATACGCTGAGAGCCTACACGACGACCACTAGAGGGCGCAAGATCACATATAAACCCTTCAGGCAGGATCAACCAATTCGAACCTCTGATTGACTCACACTCTGACCATGTTTAAGTGTCTGTGCTCGTGTGTGTGCCCATGCCTATGTGTATCAATGCTAGAATGTGAAGCACCTCTGTAAACAATAAAAAAAAGAATGCCTCCACACACTGTAAACATGTGAAGTTATTTCTGTGGTTAAAATAAAGGTCCAGTTGTGTCACTCTTTCTCTCTGACAACCAAAGCTTAAATAATGGGATGAATCTGTATCTGAGGCGCAGGTATGAAAAGTTGTATTACAGAATGTGATACATCCTTTAAAACGGCTCGTCAACTTCAGCATGTCTTGACCGCGTTATCATGTAAAACACAATATACTCTGCGTTAATAACCCGTTTCCTTTATAAAAGTGTCACTGGGTGTACCATCTTGCATCACAAAACTTTTCATATTCGGACCAGAAAACAACAGGAGCAAAGGTTGACCAAAGGACCGGGATCCCCGTCATAGCGCCGACTCCAGTGAGGAGTCCAGCTGTTCATCGTGGTGACTGGTGCTGTCGCTGTCGCAGCTCTGTGTGCTCGAGTAGTTCGCTGCCTCCTGCAGGCGTAGCAGCATGTTCATCTAAAAGGACGATCCAACAAGAAAATTTAGAGTTATGTTATGTCTTTTTAAATGCAGGTAAATGCAAGAAGGCCTGGGGTTTGAATCCCCTAAGGGACCAGGGGCTTTTCCGAGTGGACTGATTGTGTTATTACATCTTCCTCACCAGGGGGTCTCCTTCTGTGTCGCTCTGAGACACTTGCTTGGACGAGGCTCCCTCTTTGGACGAGCTGTAGCCGTCGTATCCCACGTCCTCCGGCCGCAGCTGGAGCAGCGACTGTCCTTCGCGTTGCAGCGAGGTGGCGTTCCACGGATACGTGTCGTTCACCCACTTGGATGGATCCTCCCAGGCCGCTCTTTTGCCGTACAGCTGCAGGTGTGATGGAGGGAGGATACATATGTCTTTATGAATCAGAGTACCGACTGCACACCAAACTAGATAATTCTATAGAGGAAAATTAACATATGAGAGCCAAATATAGTTAATGTGCAAAACAATTCAGTTTGTAATGTACTGTTGGACTGTTGTCTGCACATGGTGTTCATGGATTGGTAGGTTAAAACAGTTATTTCCTTTTTTTCTTTGTTGTAAACCGTTTATATGGTCTGGACTCACCTGCAGGCCTTCCCTGACAGCTTCAAGCAGGTAGGGCACTAGAGAGTAGTTCCACAGGTCAGTGAACCAAACCCTAGACCCCTCCACATCCATAGGACAAGACAGGAAGAGGCGCGGGCCTGAAGTTACAACAAATATGAGAGAGTCAGCTTTTGATGGGTTAGAGGTGAAGCTAAAATCCATCTACCATGGTGTGTTTATGTTTGTGTGTTCTTGTATTTGCCACATAATGAGTACCAAACTACTCATTCTACTAGGAAACTGAGGACATTTTTGGTCGGGGGTGCATTTTGGTTGGTCCTCACATTTCCAAAGTGAGACGTGGTTTTAAAGTTGAGGTTAGCACTGGATAAGGGGTCGGGGTTAGTTGGGATTGTTAGGACTAGGGTAGGGTTAGTGGGGTCAGGGCTAAGGTTGCTGGGTTGTGTAATCTCCAGTACGCAGATGCAGTCTTGTAAACCGCTGTGGTTCATACTTAAACATCCATACCCTGAAGTACACACTTTCTCCTATCGCTTTTGCTCTGACTGGCGGAGGTGAAAAGCATTGTGGGATATCTAGCGGTCCCAAGTCCCCACCAGTCATATCTGATACATGCTAGATACAATGGGCAGAGCAAGTACACTTCAGGGTAACTTTGAGTGCACTTGGCAGGTTGTGAACTTTGAATTGGAACCATACTTGGGCGAGAAGTACAGAGAAGTATGCATATTAAGAAACAGCCATCATGTCCATAAAAGTCCTCAGAAAGATAGAAACACACGCGCGCGCGTGTGTGTGTGTGTGTGAAACCGACCTATGGTGACATCAGAGGAGCTGTGTGCCTCCAGGAAGCAGTTGAGGTGTTGCCAGGTCTTGGGTATCCAGTCGATGATCTTAATCAGGTCATTGCTGCGCATGTTCTTATTGATCTCCGTCTCTATCAGCTTTCGCCGCAGGAACCGGCCCAGGAAACCTTTGACTGGTTCAGTGTGATTCGTGCACAGCACCCACCTGGAGCAAAAAAACAGTTGCGTTCTTACTTTACTACTTACATTTAAGATGAAATCAAATGTGATTATACTGACTCTAAGGCTTTTTGGTGGCATATTGTCATCGAATGATTTTCAGGTATTTGGTACAGTCCAAACAACAAAACAAACCTGAAATTGTGGTGCAGCTCGAGGTTAGGAGAGGTAGACACTCCCTGGTTCATGGTCCCTATAACATAAGGGCTAGACAGAGAACACAAGGATGCACGGTCAACCACGGAAATATCATCAGTTTGAAATTCTCGCATTTGCCGTCTCACCATTTGTGGTACTTGCAGTTGAGAAAGCCGTTGAAGATGTCGCTGAGGGAGCCGATGTGGTGGAGGTTGTCCAGGATGACCACTGTGGGGAGCTCTGTGTCTGTCTCCTCTGAGTTGCATTGCTCTGCCAGGCTGGACAAGTACTGACGGAGCTCCTGCAGAGGAAAAACACAACACAGCGTCCGTTAGACAGCGAGAAATTCACCCCAAATGCGTCAAATCTTATCTCATTTTGACATTTGTTTAAAATAAACCATTTTTGCTCTGGATAAACCTTTACATACCGTATTTTCACGACTATAAGGCGCACCTAAAACACTGAGATTCTCTCACAAACTGACGGTGCACCTTATAATATGGAGCGCCTTGTGTGTGGACTGAGTTCCAAAATCTGCTGTGCGCCTTTGGTGGGTGCACTACGGTAAACGCTCCGCCAATCGTTTAGCGGCACACCTACGCGTAAGGATCCCCTAAAATGGCGCCGGTCAAGCGAGACGCGTATGAATGAGGCTTACTTTAAACTGCAGGCCAGCGAATATGCGGCTGAAAATGGCAATTGAGCAATCTTAGTGTTTTCGCTTTATGAGGAGGCGGCATCTCTCCATACGCGCGAGGACAACTGTTGCGCAGCGGCTACCCGCGGATTACCAGGAGAGGGCGGCCATCTTCCCTAACCCTAACCCTAACCAGGAGAGGGTGGCCATCTTCCCTAACCCTAACCCTAACCCTAACCAGGAGAGGGCGGCCATCTTCCCTAACCCTAACCAGGAGAGGGCGGCCATCTTCCCTAACCAGGAGAGGGTGGCCATCTTCCCTAACCCTAACCCTAACCAGGAGAGGGCGGCCATCTTCCCTAACCCTAACCCTAACCAGGAGAGGGCGGCCATCTTCCCTAACCCTAACCCTAACCAGGAGAGGGTGGCCATCTTCCTAACCCTAACCCTAACCAGGAGAGGGTGGCCATCTTCCCTAACCCTAACCCTAACCCTAACCAGGAGAGGGTGGCCATCTTCCTAACCCTAACCAGGAGAGGGTGGCCATCTTCCTAACCCTAACCAGGAGAGGGTGGCCATCTTCCTAACCCTAACCAGGAGAGGGTGGCCATCTTCCTAACCCTAACCAGGAGAGGGTGGCCATCTTCCTAACCCTAACCAGGAGAGGGCGGCCATCTTCCGCACCTACTGCCGCGACAAGATAACCGCGCCCAGCCACATCACCAACATGGATGAGATCCCTCCGACTTTTAAAATCCCTTTGACCCACAGTAGAGTGGAGAAAAAGGGACCAGCACGGTGGCGATACGCACGGGCACGAGAAGTCGTCGTTCACCGTGGTTCTCGGCTGCCACGGAAACGGACAGAGCGCTGGATGACGGAAGGCGAACACTCCTTCACAAAGACTATGAGGCAGCGGCGGGCAGGTTATGCCACCATATGCGGGTGGATTTTAGACGCATGGGCTATGATACCGTCGGTGAGTCCGATTCAGATGATTAAGAAGAGGAATTCGGGATGTTGGACATTGAAATAGTGCAGCTGTTTAATTCAGATACAGAATATGAAAACTTTGATGGTTTTGTGGCAGGAGAATGAATATTTTGTTCAATAAATGTGTCGAAACTCACTGTTTTACTTCCGTTGTCCTTTTTTACTGTATGTTTCAGCATGCGCCTAATAATACGGTGCGCCTTAGGTATGTTTTAAATACAGATATAGCACCCATAACTGAGACTGCGCCTTTTATTACAGTGCGCCTTATGGTCATGAAAATACGGTATAAATCTTTTACACCTAGATCCTACTGATTCTCAGCAAAATAAACAAAGAGTCGCTCCCATCGGACGTCTTACTTTGCTGGAGTTCTGGTCTACGCTGAAACTGGCCACGTTGTGCTCCGTCACCTCCTGCCCCATCTGGGAAATGATGTACTCCGCCAGTTTGGTGGCCAGGAAGGATTTCCCCGTGCCGCTTGGTCCTGAGAGGATGATACGCCGATGCTCCATCAGGAGGTTGAGGTACCGCTGGACGATGGGTTTGGGGATCAGGGTGTCAAACACCAGGCTGTCGATGCTGTTCTCCTTCACGCCTAGAATGGAGGAAGGAACCGCCTGATGTTAATACATTTTTCCCTTTTGACTCTAGAAGAACCTCCAGGTTTGCACGCCGCGATACCTTTGAGATTGACCCTGATGACGTTATTGTCGCCCACCAGGTAGCCGCAGGGCAGCAGCTCAGGCACCTCAGAGGCGTGCGAGCGGACCACCTCGCCCATTCTGTAGCAGACGATGCTGTCTGAGCTGAGACCCAGGCTAGTGTGAGGATCCACCCGGAACACATACTCCTGCGGGGAAGCAGCAGAGCACACGCAGATAAATATAGGCTACGGTCTTTATTTGTAGCTACATCTTGAGACATATTGTCTGACTGCCCAACACATTTGCTTTAATATTCATCCAATGTACTTTTTAACAAAACTATTTATGTAATAAAGAAAATAATTCCAACCACAAAGATGGTAGATAGATATGCACATAAATAATACATATATGTGATTATTACCGAATCTATCGCCGTCCTTTTATTATTTCAAGTTTAATGGGCACTAGCAACCCTCGGTCAAGAACTTCAGTAGCTTCTCAGTTTGGAAGGTACGGGTCACGGTTCTACTGTCTTCTTTGGTGAGATCGTCTAATTTGGTGAAATCATCTAATTTACTAAAGTAGAATGTCAGAAGGTGCTTAAAATGATTATTCCTGCTGATCTCATGGATACGTATCTACTGCTGCAAAAACCTTAGTTTCACAAGAGTGGTCAAAGGAGATATATACATTTAAGTTTTAACATACACATACATATCTAAATCATTTATGCAATACATCACGACAGGCTGTGGTATATGTTCATAATACCACAGCTAAAGGGTGTTCTTTGGCCCAGCTAACGGGCGTTCTACAGCCCAGCTCAGGGGTTCTTCATTGCAATAACTTAGAGATTTACATTTTCTTGACATTCGTTTTGGCTTGCGTGGATTGTGCACCCACTAAAAACTGTCGGTGTTTCTGAGGAGGCACCAGGAGTAGCTGAGGTGGAGACTGATGCAGATGCTAGGTCTGTATGGTCTTGTTGGCCATAGCGTTCCTGACAGCACCTTCTCTAGGAGTGATGTCAGTTATGGCCGACTCATTCGGGTCAAAGTCAAAACCGCGATATACGCTCATTATACCATGGCTAAGAACAAATCAGATCACCCGAATTCATCTTTCTGTTTTATAATAATACGCCGTTTGATGCTACAGCTCATATCTGGGGTCCACCAATACAGTGAAGGCCAACGCTGACATTGAATTAACAACCAGCAAACAAACAACAAACATCGATTTACCTTAAAGAGGCGGCGGATGACTCCGTCCAGGACGTCCCACTTTGTTTTCCCGCTCACTCCTATAGATCCAATGAGGAACTGTTGGCTCTGTGTGGCCTGAGGAGACAGATGCGATGAGCTCAAGCACAGCTGAAAATGTTGAATATTTACCAAACGTCTTCGCCCGCAAACCTTGGTGGTTTTGGGTCCGCTGCTGATGGCCACCACTATCCTCACGCTCCGACCCTCTTTGCGTAGATTCCCCTCATAGCTGTCGTCTAGAAGAATATCTGAAAAAAAAAGGAAAGTTGCAGCTGTTGTTTATGACTTTTTTTTAAAATGACCAGGTAATGTATTTTAGATTTGATCAATATCTTAATATAGAGAAAAATAGAGGCGGGAAAACTATGATAGCGGAAGAGGAAGAGTCAGTAATGACTGAAAGTCACCAGAGAATGAAATGAATGACTCAGTTTTCATCATCCTTTGTGTTGTAAATCAATAAAACCATAGATGAGTTTCCACAGACTCCTGAGAATACTCTGCTCCTCTTACTGTAACCAAGAGCAACATCGAGAAAGCAACACAGAAAACAAGAAACATCACAGAAAACACTCTTTATTGGAATGTTTCCCCCAAATTACTATAGCACTACATCTAAAAAGCTACTTTCACTGAAGCCAACCTGGCATTTCATTCATCTCTCATCTTCCTCTGTACAGAAAAAAAGGCTTTTCCTCCCTCTAGAGGTGGGCTGCAGGTCATTGCATAAAAAGTGATTTGCGTTAAAATTTTTAAATCCCAGCTTTAAAGTCATCTTCAAATGTAATGTAATGTAATTTCAATTACGTTCTTTTAGCAATCTAAATAATTACATTAGATTACAACTTCATTTTGAGTGAACGCCCTCACTTTTTTCATCAGAATCAACTTCAGTAACTATTTTTACAGGATGCTCACTGATATATTTTTTGATTATTTTACAATTATTTTTTATTTGGTACTTCTTCCCCATTTGTGTAAAATTGTATGTGAGCTCTTGCTACCTTTATACGCAGGGGTTTTTACTATTCGTTGCATTTTAGCAGGAGAACATCACATGACCAGAGAGAGCCAATCACAAGCGTCGGAGGGTGGTTGAAATGAAAAAAACTCTTTGATAAATGCGAACTTTCGTGGATCTTTAAGGTGATATTAACGCTGTAACCATGGAAAAGTTCTAAAGGCAATTCAATTACCCATCCCAGTGATGTAACAGTTTACATTAATTTTACGCAAATTTTGTGCTTAAATTACGTAACGCCATTAGATGTAGTTCGTTACTTCCTAAAGCTGATGATCAATTTGTAACTGAGTAGGTCAAAGCTAAATAAGCCTCCAGCGGTCAGCTTTACATTCATGTCACAAATCAAATGGAAGGATGATGTAAAATATTGGACGGGAAGTTTCACTTTAGCACGAAAAGGGATGCTAGCAGCTCGATTGTTGTATCACCTGTGACCTTTGGCGATAAATGCTGACACATTTCCCCCCGTGCGTCTGTCAGTTCTTAAGCCCAGACTCCATGATGGGGATATATTTGCATTCAGCTGGCTTCTTATAGCAGAGGCCTCTGTACTGGAGCGATAACGCCACACTGGCCCACTCGTCTTCCCACGTGCCGCTGCTCTTGGCTCATCCCTCCATCAATTAATGATTGCCGGGGCCCTCAGAGAGCGCCGCGGCTTCTACAGTGTGTTAATTACAGGACATCCTCTTTGACTTCTCATATGGAGCAGGCCTGGAGGGATTTGCATCATGTGATGAGTGTTTACCGTTGAACAGAACGCGACCATTTCATCATTGTGGTTCCGAACGTAGGACCCACAGATAAAACCGACTCTCTTAAAAGAAGAAGTATCTGAGCCAATCTTATATAAATATAAAATCACGCACTCCCAGTCGGTTCCACTCGCTTCAACCCCTCCGCCCTTCCTGCTCTAACCTCCCCTACACAAGTGCTCCAGAAGTGACGGTGAGCTGACCTGACATGATGGTGTCCGTGATGTTGAGGTTATTCAATGACAGCCCCAGCGACTGACGCGAGGAGGACGAGGATGTGCTGGAGGTCTCGGAGGGCGGCCGGGCCGTCTTGACCGGCGTGGCCGTCGGCGTGGCGTTGCCGCTGGACTTGAGGCGGTCGTTCTCCGCTTTCAGGGTCTCAATTTCATTCTGTTTGTTGGCAAATGAATGAAAATCCAGACTTTAAGCAGTTAACCAATAGCCCCCTCCATTTTGGCCCTCTCCTATTGTAAATCTGAGTCAGTGCTATTGGACTAAAGGCTTGTGAGCATCAAGGGAAAGTCTCAGATAAGAAACCTTACATTACTCATCCGTCTGAGGAGACTTTTCGATTCCACGTCTACAAAACCCCACTTAACCGAGGCATTTACCGCCCTGTTTGAACATGTGGCCTTTTAAAGATTACGAACCGGCACCAACTCGGAATATTATCGCAACACATCCACGGGATTTATATGAGCCCATCAAATGTGCGGCCGTAGAGATTTCCTTTTTACGACAATCAAACAGCTTGTTTCTCCGCACGCTCCCGCGAAGTCAATTTCAGGTGACACAGCAGTCCGCCTCAGCTGCGGGTGATGAATATGAATTGTGTTCCAAATCTTGCTAGTTAGCATTTCTAAATATTCATGTGAAATTAGCAATATTATCTGAGTTGAGCTGAAAAGGAACGTCAGAAAAATCAAAAACTAGTATGAGCCAAACTGGGACTCATGGGAGGGTATGACCCCACCTGCATGCGGTTCATGGCCTCCCGGATCTGGTCCAGGTGGTGAGCGGAGCTAAGGGCCTCAAGACGGATGTCCGTCAACTTCAGCTCCTTCTCCCGAAGTTCGTTCTTCAGCTGCAGCACGATTTCTGCCTCGGCCTCGGTGCACTCGCACAGCCTGCAGTCGGGATGACACAGGGAGGAAGGAAGGTGGAGGGGGGGTCACCTCGACAGTTACAGGTCACCAACGCACACACTCTGGAGCTACAAACACAGATTTGCTCAAGGGAGCTAAAGTCCAGAGGGAAAACTGGAGTCGCTGAAGGAAACAGGCAGGTTCGACATGAGAGTGGGTAGGGGCCCGGGGGCCCCGGGACATTTGAGACAGCAACTACTCCCCAATGACTCCTGTCTCTGAAGTTTCCCGCTGTACTTTGCTCATTGACTGTAGCGTTGGCATGCAGAATGGGGGTAGATCACAGCAGGCGTGTGGTCCCGTTACCGAGAAGTCGCCGAGTTCTACAGCAACATCGGAACTCTGCTCAATAAAAACACAAGTGATGGGACACGTCCACATGCCGCCACACATGTGTCCACATGCGTCCACACATGTGTCCACATGCAATCTTTGTGATTGTTGACAAAATGGCCACGTGGTCTTGGTTGTATTCGGATGTATTTGATGACAAGCTACATCACAGTGTCACCTAAAACAGCTCCGAAGTGGAAACACAAACCAAATCCAGGGTTATCGTGCGGACAAGAACGCCCGGAAAATGCTGCTTTCAGGCCTTTAGGATGTGAGTGCAGGAGCCAATCACAGCAACCCACCCCACTGCAAACGCACTCCGTGGGAGCATGACAACGTGGCGCCTATTACCGAGATCGGTGCTTGTAGATCATGTGACCGTTTTGCTTTTTCTTTGACATCCAAATGGGGGAGGACTTGCTATCGCAAACGCACTTACTAGCGTGTGGACAGCAGGGAGAGGGGGTTAAAAGAAAAAGGAAAAACAGGTTTGCAAAGGGAGGTGGAGGAATGGTGAGATTTAACAAGACATAAGGGTGGAAAGAAGAAAGAATGAGGAAAAAACCTGGAAAAGTTGTCTCCTTTGGGTTGGATCTGATGCCACATGCAGGCGTGGAGAGAATCACTGGTGTTTCGGAGTGGTTGCATGCACGGGAACTTACTCTGTGGTGGAAGGAGACGAGCGGAGCGTGGCGACGCTGCCTTGTCTGTTGTCGTGCTGCAGTTTGGGCGAAGACGGCAGCGAATCGGTCATCTCCTCCATCTCGTCGTGAGCCGACTGGGACTTGGTTTTCTTTTTGCTGAACGCCTGCTTGAAGGAGCTGCGCAACTGCAAGACGGATAAGAGAGGAACACGCCCCAGGTCAATATCGCCAGCCTCTACCAAGATAGCAAGTTTCTGGTTGCATCACATCCTGCCAGATCAGGAGGTTACGCCGTGCTGTTTCCAAGCAGTCGCCACTGGTTTGAGTAAAGGGGGGTAAAAAGGAGGCTGCAAGTAGAGGAGGGAAAAAGGGAGAGAGGGAAGGTGATTTATTTTAACTAAAAGAAAATGGGCCAAACAGACGATTGAAATGAGGAAGAAGCTAAGAATAGGGGGAAGGGTGGGGCTGCCGAATCCATGCCGACAGTTTTCCAGTTACGAGGAAGAGCAAGGTGCTCCAAGAGGGGAAGAAAGAGGGTTGGATGGATCACAGCAAACACGCACGAGACACTCTGGGAGCCACTGACCTGAGCCGGGATGGAATCAGCCACCTGGAGACGCAGAACATACCCAAAGTTAAGCCACACAAACCCTCACGCTGGATGTGCAAATCAGGAAAAAAAACGCAGGCGTGATGGGGAGATTGTCAGAAACCCCCAAATCTGCATGAGTTACTTTTATATGGAAGCTTCTTGGTGGGCTACGTGATGATGATGCTCTATAAATGTGAGTTCCTGAGTCCAAATTCTGCAGAGGAGGGGAAAAATCTCCTTCACCATGCCGGGCTAGGCCGTCCATCTCTGTGGCGAGCCATTTAAGTTCAAGGGCAGACGGTTTTTTTTGCACTGCAGCACAGGCGACCGGCTGTTTGGCTAAGGCGGGAATGCTAATATGTCATCTGCGAAACTCAAGGGGCTGCGGCAAATAACAGCTCTCCAGCCAGAGACGACGGCGTGCCACTACTGTGAGGGAAGCGAAGAACGGGGAACACAGAAGAGCGCCGACAATGAGGAAAAGCCACCCGCTTCCGGGATTTGCGGGGCATTTGCGGACAAATTTCACCGCAGAGAGAAAACTCTGAAGGTTGTAAAGAGGACAAAGACACGGTACTCCTGTAAAACTAGCAAAACAAAGTAAGCTAAAAATAAAAAGTCATCCTGTCCTGAGTAAAAGTGTTAGATGTGTTTTGTTATGACCGTGTTGTTGTCTTCTAATCTAACGCTGCTGTAGGAAATTCAAATTTCAGAGTGCGCGACAACATTGCTTGACCTTTCTAGTCCTCACTGGTGGATGCTCCTTTAGCTCTGTCTCAGCACAGTAACCTAGCAACTGGGATTATGACTAAAGTCATTCATTAAGATGTATTGTAAACTGGGTTTTATAAAAGCCAGCAACAACATAAAAAGACACAATATGAGTCCTCAACAACATGACCAACACATTTGTAGTGATGATTAAAAAAAACATCCAGAGTATACATTAGACTAACAAACTAATTATTTCTGAGTTTCTAGCTATTCAATATTTAATGTTAAACGGAATTCCTCCATATTCTTTGATAGCGGCAGCCTTAACAATGGATAGCATAAAGGGCACTTTTAATCCTTTTGCTGCAGGTTTTCAGTGTTTATGGGCCTAAACTGCACCTGAATATCTAATATGACTTTGAATCCGCCTACGAACAATGATTAAAAGACCGAGTGCAAAATATAACAGCCTGTCTGCTCGGAAGAAAACAATCATCAACACAAAAAGCAGAGTAACATTTCCTCCTTTTGGTGAGTTTTTTGGACATTGACATTTATAGCAGCATCTGGGGGGAGGGGGGGGGGGCTAAACTTACCCAGCTCTTCTTCTTCTTCTTCTTGTCTTCAGCGTCCTTGCCCAGGCTGCCCATGCTGGAGTGACTGGCCGTGCTGTTGATGCTCGACATGCTCTCTGACGAGTGCTGGCGCCTGATACGCAGGTCTGAGGACGAGAGGGAAATCTCTTTCTCAATAGAAGCCGAGCGTTTCACGTTAGGTGTTCATCCCAGTTTTCATTGGGGTGTTGGAATGAACTCGTTCACCTTGTTTACTTTGATGCGACCATTTGATATTAGTATTTTATGTTTTTAGGACGATTGTGATTATTTTCATTGTTGCGGCATAAAAATTCCTCTGTATTAATTCGGACGTGTATCGATATGAAACAACGCGAAAACAATCGGCGTCGCAGCCGCAGGGGAGCGCGAGAATAGCACAAAAACTACAAAACCCATGATCCTTTACACTTCTCCTTGCAGGCCTTATGCAGGGAAAATCCTGAAGCTAACAGGGACAACAGGGAGACAGGCGAGGAAATTGAAAAATTCCACAGAGAACTGTGGATTTTCCTGTGTCAGACCGATCTCTAAACTTTGTTCTGTGATTAAAATCAAATTTCCTCCCTATGAGGTGAATACCTGCAGGGACTATTTTCCCCCTTTGTTGCTTGAAAGCTAAAGACACTGGAAGCTTCTATTTGAGTTGTTCCTTATTTAATACTCCTCCCCCCATCTTTATGTTTTAATACTATGGAGCTTTGTACATTATTACTGTTAACAAGCATTAAAATAAACATCGTACTGTAGGCTAGTTATTGAAGTATTGGAATGTTGGGACATTTTCATATTGCTGCGGTCCTTCTTCATACTTTACACAATGGATCTTTGCAGCACAAAAATAAATCCTCTCTTGGGGCCAATCAGGGTAAATATGTACCCAACAGCTGTGGTCCAGCAAAGGGTTCAAAAGCCTCCTCCGAATATCAGATGCCTTTTGTGTGTTCCAGCATCCCCCGCAGCTCCCTTCATTACCTTTGTGCAGGTGGTCAGGGCCATTCAGCGCCACCTGGATGGCTGTCTGGGCATCCGTGTTCTGTGTCTTCAGCGTTTCTATGGTTTCTCTTAACTCGACCAACTCGGACTCCTGGAGAGCAGAACGTTTGAAAAGTTGATGATACAGCAAAAAAAAAAAAAAAGAACAAACCTTGCGGCTAAAATGCGTTGAAAGACGAGCAGCATCATTGGATGCAGACTTGGCAAATTTGGCATGAGCAGAGCTTTTAGGAGAGAAAAGTCTTTTGTTCACACCTATTTTAAGATATCAGTCGGATGGTGGGCCTGAATCCAACCCAGCGCCACCTGCTCCGAAAAGAAAAGCTCTATTCTGTCGAACAAGCACCATCAGATAGACGGAGTCTCCCGTTCTGCCTTGGCAGGAAAACCCGGTCAGAGGGGTTCTACTTTAATTAAAAGTTGGGATGGCCTTGTTTAACAAAGACATCCCCGCAGATCCCGCGCCGCTTTAATTTACAGAGGATTAAAAATCTGCCAAGATTTGTCAGCGCAGTATGTGTGTCTGTTTGGCATTTCCAGACTCCTGTTAGGAGAAAGAGTGCATTGTTTTGGTTTGTTTTATGGATTATATGTGAAAGGGTAGCTCTATCCTGGAGGAGCTGCACTACCTGGGCCAGTTCTGGGGGCTGCAGACGCCGACTCATGCTAGTAGCTTGATATCGGCTCAAGAAAAAAGTAAATCCAGCCAAGAATCGGCCAAACGGGATGATAAAAGGAAATATTCCCTGGGTTAGGGTGAGGGTTACCTCTACCACAGAGGTTGCCTTGCTAATTCCTCCTTTCTTGCGCAATCACAAGTCCTACTGAGCAATCATTATCGTTATGTAACCGGTAAAGTTAGCAAAGTGTTCCCGACTTGAATGGGTAACAATTATGCGCTCCCATTTTTATATACGTATTTTAGCAGCGTAGTTTGAGCAGGTGGAATAACTTTACAAGTCGGCTGTAACTTGCAGATAAAATATCCATTCCGCCTCTGACATTCGGATGATTGCTTTCCCCAGTTTCCCGTTTCTAATCACTGCTTCCCGACTTCATATGCGATGCGTTTCAGGTTCTGGACAGGAAGCTGCGGTACCTTTTGTTCGGCGGTCATGGTGAGGCTCTGCAGCCGACACGTCATGTTACTCAGGCTCTTCTCAAAGGCCGCCACGAGGTGAGCCTGCAAACACACAAAATTCCCCATGGTCAACTCGAAAAGAGCGGAATTTCCAATTAAAAGCACAAAAACACACCATTTAAAAGAAATAAAGAGTGTTAGATAAAGAGAGCGTGCGTTGCATGATGGAGATAACTCAGAACTTTTGTTTTGAGGATCATGGAAGGCTCTTTCTGTGCTACTGATGAGTCCCTGCATCCTCAAATACTTTAACACACACTACAAACACACACACACACACAAACACACAATCCTTTCCTTCTTCAAGGACACATTGTCTGTGTTCAGAAATTGATTTTTGGACCAGGCACATTTTGGAAGTCACCATTATTGGTTTTACGCCAAGCGTCTAACGGGAAAAATAGAAGCAACAAAAGCCTCTGAAGTGCTAAAAGACACTCAAGCGTCATGGACGGATCAAAAGGTACTTCCCTCCCTGGCTTCATCTGTCGCCTGGAGAGACACAGCAACAGGCAGGAGGAGGACAAATGCTTGGAGACGTCCCACCATCTGTGCTGCTGAACCTGTCAGTCATTGGTCGTATGGCTATATGTGGTTGTCTCTGCTCGACACACACCCATAGATACGTTTACACAACGTGACTTTGCGGAAATTTGGCAAATTTGTCTCCACATGTGCAATAACACAGATTTGTCCTGACACACAGACACACACGTCCTCATATTTGGATTTTCGGGTGGACCTTTAATGACATAATACATTACCCAGCTCCCACCGTCCCAACTAGCCTGCTAACACTAACACAATTCAAACCTCAGCCTTAAAATCAGGTTTTAACCTTCAAATGGCTCGATGAAGTTGCAAAGACAAGCCAAATGACCCAACTTCGCAGAAATGTCCACACTTTGCTAGAATGACTATATTGGCACTAGCAAATACAGAGACACATACGTGTCCTGGTACTTCTATCTTTGTGAGGACTTCAGTAGGCATGTGCATTCAGCAGCCCCTTACCCGAACCCTAATCCTCACAATGCCATTCTTAACCCTAAGAATGTGGTGCTCAATATTGGGCAATTACAAGAACACACACACACGCACGCACATACATACGCACAAACTGTCTATTCAGCTCTGTATTCCTTGACAAATCAGCAAAGGTCTTGACCTTCAGAAATGCCAACTGTTCGAACTCATCTGTTTTGCTCCGTGTCTCTTTCCAAATCCACCTGTTGGCTTTGACTCGATGCCCTCTCACCGCCCACCTGTCTGCTCGGCAGGAGGGGGTTAGTCAGGATAAAAGTGCCCCATTGTTGACCCATCTGGGTGGCTGCTGGTGCTTGGACAACGAGCCCCGTCTTTTATAAACAGATTTTCCTGATCCTGGGGTCTTGGCTAGAGGTTGTCGGTGGACTAAACCAGTAGACCAGACGGCACATGCTCTGTGTTTTTACAATGGCGGAGCGGCTTAGAAGGAGGGGATGTGTGTTTCTGTGCTCTGTGCCCGTCCTCTCCTTCTCCTTCTCCTTCTCCTTCTCCTTCTCCCTCTCCTCTCCTCTCCTCTCCTCTCCTCTCCTCTCCTCTCCTCTCCTCTCCTCTCCTCTCCTCTCCTCTCCTCTCCTCTCCTCTCCTCTCCCCTCCCCTCCCCTCCCCTCCCCTCCTCTCCTCTCCTCTCCTCTCCTCTCCTCTCCTCTCCTCTCCTCTCTCTTTACCCAGCCAGCCATCAGCAGGAGGGTCCCCCTACATGAGCCTGGTTCTGCTCAAGGTTTCTTCCTGTTAAAGGGGACTTTTTCCTTGCCACTGTTGCTTGTCTGGGGTTAGGTCCTGGGATTCTGGAAAGCGCCTTGAAACAATTCTGACTGTAAAAGACACTATATAAATAAAGATGATTTGATTTTTGATTTGATAAAAAAGGGAATATTTTCCGCTTTTCCAGCCGATGCCATTCTGGAAACGGTTCTTTTTCTCGGCAGGACCTTAATAAGGAGCGGGTACAAGTGCAATAAAGAAACACTGACTTCGATGTGTGTAGGTGTTGACATAATGAAGCGATATCATGGTGTTAAGTGGTTGACTGTAGGAGAAGAACGTGCGAGCCTGTCGACCCACATATGTGCTCACAGCTCCGCTGAACGTCGGTGCTGGGAGCACATATGGGTTTTGTGTAACTGGTAACATATGGCTTGGCACAGCGTAATGCTAGAGACCGTTAGCTTATTCCGCTGTTGTTTTGATGTCCAGCGGCCCCCATTAAAGGCCAGTGAGCATCAAGAATAGAGGCAGAGAGATGATAATCTCCTGTATCTTGGCTTTTGTAAGGCTTGAAGCTGTGAGACTAATAGTATCAATGTTGAAATTTTATAGTTTGGTTTGTCTAGAGGCTGAATCTTGGAAGAATCCCCTGCGCTTTCAATGGTATTTAAATTCCTGAATAAACACGATTTACATATGAATGCAGTGGGACCTCTACTTATGAACGTCTCTACATGCGGAATTTTCAGGTTAGGAAACGTCTCAACGGGAAAATATTTCCTCTTGTTACGAAAGAAATTTCAGGATACGAAAGGCAAAAATACTCTACTGCTGCTAATGGGAGCTCGCGGAGTTTAGCAAACGCAAACATGCTTGTAGCTGCTCTGCCATTGGCTATCGCCTAGCATCTTCCTGTAATCCCACTGGCTAGGAGGGATATGTACAGGTACGTGTGTATCCCAGCGTCTTCTTTGTTTAACTTTTATTCGCTATGGACCCCAGGAAAGTGATGGAGAAAAGAGAAAAAGAAGAAAAGAAGAAGAAGAGAGCTTTTATGTCCATACAAACGAAGCAAGAAATAATAGAAAAGCATGAAAAAGGTATGCGTTTGGTTGACCTCACCAAAGAATATGGCCGTAACCGGGATTTATTGTGGGTGTTCGAATGTTTGTCCATTAGATGGTGGTGTTACCACAAGTGTTAACGTTTGTTGCTAGTAATGACGGCTAATGTAAGATTAGCCTGTAATAAAGTTCATTTTGTTCCTGGAGAAGCCTTGCACTGAATTTCTAAATTTATTGTGGGGTAATCTAATTGTAACATGTATTTGTTACATGTTTTGATGCATTTTTATGATTGATAAAAAAAATTATGTACGAATTTTTGGGGGCTTGGTACGGATTAGGGCATTTACATGGAAAACGCGTCCCTACTTACGTAATTTTCAGGTTACGAAACAACTTCCGGAACCAATTAATTTCATAAGTAGAGGCCCCACTGTAATTCTAATTTCATTCTTATTAGTTGTCTCTGATGCGTAAGGACATCTTGGAAAAGGAAATAAGGTAGTGAAGGTTGATATATATGTTAAACTGGCCTCAATTGATAGGTTTGTTTCTCTCTGTTTCACTCACACATGATGCGCTTGAGTCTGGATTTAGAAATCTTCATGTCCCTCTTCCCCTTCCACTATGTACAACAACCTCTGCTTGATTCTACCAATTCAGCTAAATTCACAAGAGGCTCGCCTTCCTCAAACAGACACAAGGTGGCTTTAGACGGAGGTATTAACGCAGGTATCAAAGGTTTATTTTCCCTCAGAGGTGTGACAAGAAGCCGTCCTCAACACCGCTCTCATGCAGCATGTTGTCATGCAAATTTAGAAGTAAACAAACTCACGTTAGCCGTCAGCTGTGACGTCAGAGTGGCCACCTTCTCCTGAGAGGCATCCAGTTCCCGACGGAGTTTTCTGATTTGCTGGTAGTAAGATGGAAAAAAAACAATGGGTGAATGCACCAATGAAGAGAGATAAGACCTTGAAAACGTGATATGTAACGATCTAACAGTCTAAATATTGTTTTCCAACTCCAAGCTGCGTTAAATCATGAGGAAAGTGCTGCAGACGGGAAAAGAGGAACTGACCTCTGAGTGGGCTTTCTCCTCAGTCTGAAAGGGAGCGAAAGCACAAGTAATTAGAAATGCCATTTATATATTTACAGGATTATTCTAATACAAATTTCAATAATGTGTAATCCCCCAAGTAAAAATACGATATTGGTAGCGCAGAATTTTAAAATGGGATTAAATGAACTAACAGATCACTTGATAATGGTTAAAATTAGTTTGTTTCAGTAAGAAAAAACTAAAAGTATTAATTTGACTTTTAGGGAACTCTTTTATTCCTGTCTTTGATCTGGTCGTATATCTTTCTGATGCTAATCTGCCGCCCAGCAAGATAAGAACTACAATCAGGTCTCCGATATAAGAAATCCAGCACTTGTCCAGGGTCGACCTCTGGGTAAAACTTTAAATTGAAGAATGGAAGTTGAGAAAATTTGAGCCGGTTACCGCTGAGTACAACGAAGACGTGCTGGAGACCAGCGACAGTGAAGAGCCGTGGACTGGAAACGTAGAGGAGAGAAATGGGTGTCACACAGGTGGTCAGTCACGCCACAAACCAAACATTCAGGGATTCCCTCCACCTTCGTCAGTGCTGTCCCTGAAGGAACCGGATCGGCTGATGGCTCGCGGCCGTTCTTCCAGCGAGTTGGCGCTGCCGCCCAGTGGGTGACCTTCGCCGTAGAGGTCGAAGGAGTCCTGGGCAGGGATGCTGTTGGAGCGGCTCATGCTGCCGCTGCCTGGCGGCAGGTTGTACTGGTTGATGTTAGTGGGACTCACTGGGACAAAAAGATGTCGACGGCGGCGTCATTACTTATTTGCGCAGGATCGAATTTGAGCTAAAGAATTAGCGAAGCCTTACAGAGGTTGGAGTAGTGGTACTTTCCCGCGTTGGTGCAGGAGGCTCCAGGAGGAGACAGCGGGGACTGGCTGCCTGTGTCCTGAAGGCCTCCTGTTGAGTGAGACCTCAGCCACTCTTTTCCTTCCTCGTGGGACGCCTGTCGAGACGAAGGAGGGTACCTGGAATCCCAAAAAGTGGCGGTCAAAGGTCAAAAGCATTCAGGTTTTGCGATGATTCGATCGATGCAAGAAGAGTGGATGTTAAAAAACGGACGCATGCAGCCACGCAATAGAGATGTCCACATGCATTTTTGTCTGCGTGCACACTTGCGCACAGCTTCAGGGCAATGCTGCCAAGCGCTCTGACTCTGCCGCTCACCTCCCTTCTCCCCACTTTAGTGTGGCTCAGCAGCAGAAAGCTCCTTATCGCAGGCGCGACAATCAGCCATATTTAATCCTCTGAAGATTATAATTGAGTTTCCACTCATCCCTTTTCACCACCATCTTCCTTCCAATGGCCCCATTACTACGCTTGTCACATCTGACCCTGCCCCCCCACCTCATCCCCCATGCCTGTTGACATGCTCTCCAGCAAGGACTGGGTGTTTGAACGGGTCTTTACTGGTGCGAAACAACAGCATTCATTCCCCAGATGATGTTGAGTGGGAATAAACTGGAAAATCCACTCGTGCCTCCCAAACATCTGTGAGCTATTGACAAAACTAAAAGGGTCACTTCATAATGACGCACGAGAGTGGGGGGACACAGAAATCCTCTGATCATGTGAGGGATTCATACTGCAGTTTTTATTTACAGTTTAATCCTGGGACTTTATTTTTGCTATTACATGTGATGAATGACACTATTCAGGACATTTATAGACCCCAAATAGGAAGTTGCCCCTGGTGGACGGCTGCAGTAAGTGTTACTACGCCTCTTTTTTATGTTAAAAAATAGTGATAATTGCTAAATATTGGTCAATGTAATCAATGCAGAAATGTCAACTGGTGGCATGATGGCTGCATGACATTCACAAACATTTATTCAGCTGTAGATCAGTGGTTCCCAACCTCGCCGGACACGCTGCTCGGGATGATGATGAGGAAGGTCTGCACCTCCCGGGTCATTCATGGCCACACAATTAGCAGCAACAAATGCCAAAGTAGTGCTAAAAGTTTTGCTTGGAGTCCCTCCTCCATACGTACCGCAGATCTAAAAATAGTGACGTCCCACATGGGGATCAACCAACCACTGCACACGGCTGTAGCTAGGCACTGGTGCAAGTTGCTAAGATTTAGCAGTGGTCTTAATTATTTTAAATTTAAGAGATGCTTAACTGCATCTCTAGATGTAGTCTGATTTCTATATCTGTTTTAGTAAAGTGGCTAAAGTTATCCATTTCTCTTCCTTGCAAACGGCCTCCAGGTTGGGAAACACCACTACAGAAGGTGAAGCAGCATGCTGCTCATGCTAATATTGAAAATGCAACGATGTACATGCAAACGCATTGATGATGCGGGTGGATCAACCAAAAACGGTCTGTTTCTTTTCACTTTGAGAATGCGTGCTGTACCTTAGCCCCTTTTTGGGAAGCGTGTTTCTGTCGAGAGGCATGCTGTTAAAATACAGAGGACGAGTGAATTAAATGAACGACAGAATCTTTTTTCGCTTGTTTGCTTTCCCTGATCACATGAGATGAGGTCCGGCCCCGCGTTGCAATGACACGGACACAGACGACGATGAAAGCAACGCATCACAGTACAACGGACGACAACACAGGAAAGACTGGAATTGATTGTTTCATTTTTGAGACAAACAGCTAGTGAGGCAAAATAAACTCGTGTCCTATCCTGCTCTCTGTGATGGACTGCATGCACACTGTGCAGACGGAACGATGAAAACTGATCAAATGAGTGTCTCATATGAATATACTTCTTTTCTGGCTGGACTTTGACGGCTTTAAATGTGAGATGAAGTGAAGACTGGTTGAGATAATCAACTATTTGTGGTAAAGTTGGCCAGTCGTAAAAAAAAAAAGGACCTGCGCTAGACTACAGTATATGCTGGGATGTACTAACAACATTTTATGAATAAATGACTAAACCATGCCAGAAAAAGTTATTTAAATCCAACCAAACTGCGTATTGATAACTGATTATCATCTGTCCTGTCAATATAATAATCCGTAAAGCTTTAAAAGTCGTGTGTCTAATCTTCGAAAGCAGGGATGTAATCTTTGTCTCTGATCTCAAATGAAACAATGAATATGTTTTTCGCCCAATCGTAATCCAGTTACTCACCCCTCAGACAGGGTGGACTTGACACTGCCGGTTCGTGTGACTTTGGGCCCATGGTGGCCCAGTGGCAGATCAATAGACTCAGAGCTGGTGTGCAGACTGGTCATGCTTTGGCAGCTGAGCGTGTCCTTACTGCCCGCTGATGAGCTACACACGGGCCACGGCCGAGCGTTGGACGGCAAAGAGAGGCCAGAGGCTGGGCTGGAGGCTGGGGAGTCAGTGCACAGGTCTGGGGTTTTGCCATATAGCGGGCTGCTGCCACCGCTCAGGCCGCCCAGGCTCCCCGTGCCAGAAGAGGGTGAATCCAGACTGGCCTGCCTCGCCAGTGTGCCATGGGGGCTACCCAGAATTGAGGGGCACTTGCCAGAGTCGGGTGTACCCGGAGAGCTGGCCTTGCTGCTGGCTTTGGTGCCAAACAATCTGGGGGTAGAGAGGTGGGTGCAGTCATTCAGAAACGCTCGAAAGGATAATTATGAGCAGTCTGCATGATCGCTACTGGACGATGAAATTTGGCGGTTTCGGGAAGGAAAAGCAGATGACACTGAGATTATTCCGCATGAAACATTGGTCACAACATCGAGGAAAGGATGGATCAGTGTGGCACAGAGAGAAAGAGTTCTACAAACATCCCTACAAGAGCTCGTTATGACTTTCCAGCACAGCACACCCCTGGTTTTTCCGATTTCGCCCTTAAAAAAACGCCCCAAACTTCTTAAAAAACCCGACTCTGCTTCCCATTGTGCCTGTCCCACTCTGAGTGAGTCAGTCTGATTGTAGGTGGTGCCGTCTTTAAGGCACGGAGATGAAATGAGCTGGTTTGACAGACTGGATCTTTGGACATGCCTGTCATGAGCATCCTTCTAATGAGTCAGAGACCATACAGACAAATCTTCCTGTGGGCTGTTGAATATCTAGATGACAGAGGCCTTCTTAAAGACCCGTTCGTGGGGGGTCTGGAGAGTCGCCTTCATTAGCTTAACACTGACGAAGACTAAAAACATCACAGTCGACGATATTAATGTAAAGTTTGGAGTTTAGATTATATCAGATCATTACAGGATCATTGGAGTTGAACGCTTCCTGAAAAAAATAGGTGAATAAAGCTGACAATTCCTGGAGGGACTGACCCACTTTCTGTGTAAATACATAAATAAAAAGGTGATGAAATGTCGGACTCACAGAGAAACAGACATTGTGAAAGACAAGGACAAGGGAGAAGCTGCAGCTGGCTTGTGGGTCTGACCTGCGGAACGTTGGAGAAGCGATGTCCGGATACTTGGAACCTGGCTGCCTGAGGCCTGATTGGCTGGCCGAGCTGGAAGTGGGACTGGACTTTGGGGAGGTGGACAGTCCCCCTGCTGGATCCTGGTCAGTCACTGACACTTTTTCCTTGTCGGTCTGGTTGATGGTAATAGGACTGGAGCGGTCTGAGATTTTCCCGTCTCTACGTTTTGCGCCCGCTTGTGTTGCCGCTCCGCCCGCCGACTTGCCGCTGACATTTGAATCGATGCTGCTGGAGCTAGAACGATGTCCGCTGCGGGCTGCCGCCGCCCCGCTGGAGGATTTAGCCGGTCTGGGTAAAGAGCGGTACTGTAGAGTCACCTTAGAGCCACTGCAGCTGAGCAGGACACCGTCGTCTTGTGGTTGCGATCCATCCAGGCTGGTCTTGCGTACGGCAGCAACGCCTGTGCCTTTTCCGATGGCGGCGGAGGATTTGGGGGCTTTACCGAGGGTGGCCGAGCCACTGGTCAGAGTTGCACCACTGGAGGTGATTAGGGCGCCAGTGGGACCCGGAATCTTCTTGTATCCAAAAGAACCAGCGGCCGGTGGGCGTGCAATGCCAGAGGGGGGTTTCTTACCTTCGTCTCCACTGCTCTTGCCGGCATCTGAGGGTGAGCGCTGGATGCCTGCTGAGCTTTTGGAAGGTACCTTGACCTTCTCTGAAGCCTTGGCATCATCAGTTTTACCTGGCAATTTGCATAAGCACATGATTAGCATAAACACAAAAGCATACTCTTGGGTCATTGCCCATTTTTATCACCTACTGTGATGGAAAAAAGCCAGGTAAAAGCATGTTGAATCCCCAAAGCAGCTTGATCACTTTATCTACTACAAGGTGCTGAATTTGCCAAGTGGAGTGAATATTTAAATACTTTAAAATTTGATATCATGTCTCTGGAATCCAATATTTGATAAACATGTATTGTCGGTTGGGACAGTTATGCAGTGACGAGCTGTCAGGGCCAGCAAGGCCTTCCCTGCTGGCCTAAACATACTTGTCATAAATATATAAAAAAAATTATTCATCCTAGTCTGTTCTCTTCATGTCATTTTAAACCCACTTGCATGTTATGGTAGCCTTCTTATCTAATCATGTTTCGTATTTCATTTTTAGCTTCTGCTTTCAAGGTCAATGAAATCATCATAACAGGCTCCTGTGCACTGAAGGGACACAGTTGCGATAGCCAATTAGATCTCCAAGAACTTGTAGGAACCTGAAAGGCACAGCTCTGCATAAAACCTATGCCAGAAACACGACTGGACAGGCGCGGTTCTCAGCATTAGCCGCCATGTCCAAGGAAAAGGACGTATGGATGGAACTGAAACGCACAGTTAAACTGTACAACAGAGCCCTCGAGGTCTTCTTGAGAAAAGAAAGAAGGATGGATTTTATGTTAAAATAAGGGGGTGGCGTGGAGGAGATTTGGGTTGTGATTTGGGAGCCCAAGCATTTTATTTTTACTTTCAATATTTTTTTTCCATCTTTATTCCATCAGTATTTCAATTCACTCAGAGCAGCGCCAACATGTTTATTTATATTTATTGTTTTGTTATCATCTCGTTGGCGTCTTAAATGAAACTTTAATAGAAGTGTCCTTTATTTTCCACTTTTGACAGTCCAAATGGTTTCTCTTAATTGTGAATGTTAACCTTTGGCTTTTAAATGCTATCTTATTCTAAGGTGAGCTAATGTGCAGTGGGACTCTATATTGTGTCATTTTGATCAGTGAGTCAATCAATCTTTATTTATAAAGCGTCTGGTTCAATCAAAATTGTTTCTAGGTGCTTTACAGAATGATGGAGTGATGAGGTGTATTAGTGGTAGGACTATGCAGGACGTCAATGAAGGCACGGACATGAAAGGCACGGCCCGCTACTGTAATTATGCAAGCCTATCAAACTAGATCGCAGTTACCTGTCAGAGGATAATAATTATACATCTGGTGACTAGCTTGTATATCACGCACCTGGCAGAGTTTCTCCTAAAGTTTAACCAAACCAACCAAACTCCGATAGAGTTCTGACGATAATTTATTGATGCATTAAACTACTGGCTAGAGTTTAAATGAAATATTTGATATGACTGTTCATTTACATTGTTTTTTTATCCTTTTTGATTTATAAAAAAAGCTTAATTATGCAGTTTATTTCGAATGATCATGTTTGTTTACGTGTGAGAAATATGCCGTTGTGTTGGTCTACCTGTTGTTTTAAGAGCTGCAGAGGTGCCTTTTGACCTTGGGGGCGTGATGCCCACCTGGGCCGTCATGCCCCTCCTCCAGGAGCCCGTCTGAGACATCTGGGCCAGCGCAGCGGCCTTCTGACCGGTCTCCTCATACTGGCACTGAGCTTGAGAGGACGAGGAAGAGGAAGACTTCCAGCGAGAGGAGCCGCTGCTGGGATCCATGCCGGTGTCCAGCTCCTCCTCCACTTTCTTTAGATCCTGAGCTCCTGCCCAGCTGGTGCTCACCTCTGGTTCCGCATGTTTGGACCTGCTTCCTTTCTGGACCTGGAGAAAATTGGCAGCGCACATCGTAAAGAAGGACACAAAAAAGGAGGTGCCAAAAAAAAATCGCAACCCATCTAAAATGCAACAGAGATTTCACCAATACCTAAATGCAGTCTTGATGCCCAGAAACAACACTTATCCTGCCTTATCATCTACATCTAGTTGGAGAAGCAACAGAACCTCAGAAAAGAACCCTATCTTTGGAGTTGGCCATGTCCACATCTCCTCTTTTTGGATGCATATGAACACACCCTCCCACACACGCGCACACACACACGTGCAGCAGTAATAAACTAGCCTACCTTGACAGATGGCCTGTCTCCCTAGAAACACCAGAGACTCTAAAGAGCTCCGTCTGTTGAGTATTTCATGAGGGGCCAAAGAAAGTTGGCAAACTGAAGCATCAGCCTGTTCGAGCTAAGCGCTGGCCTTCGGTCTGTAGCTGCGGTCTGACACACAGACGGCTCTAGATTTCATGCTAAATCAACAACACATTTCCATCTTCAGACTTCTGGTGAAGCATCGGCGACAATACCAACAGCTTATGTTGTGTTTCAACATGGTGGTATTGTGATGGCGTTGGGAGGTAAACACTAACTCTCCTGAGGTTTCCAGCCTCCATTGATAAGTACATTTTATTCCTCCAAAAAGAGCTGAAAGTGAACTGCATCTGTAAGAGCCCCTAAACAGGTGCAATGCCATTCAAAATGACATAAAGGACGCTAATTGCTAGCTACTTAGGTTCTTACCTGAGCGCCTCCTCCTCCTCCTCCTCTGCTTTTTCGCGAGGAGCCACCGGCCGAATACACCGGTGTGTTCAGATCATCGGTGCTGATGTTGTCCAACGTGTCGCTCAGCCCACTGCTCACCGAGCTGCTGTCGTCCCAGCTAAAGAGACAAATAAGGAAGAAGACAGGTCGGTAAGGACCACAACTGCTACTATGGTGCCCACAGTCTCCAACCTCTGATGTGCTCTGCTCTGTCCAGGATCATTCGTCACTATTATCAGAGTCTGCATAAGTCTTTACAAGTCGCTGATGGGGCCCAGAAATAAAGAGCACAATGTCTATTTCTTCCAGCTCAGCCGCCAGACGTGCGGATCATTTGTAATTACCAAATTCGTCTCATCAAACAGCCCTGCTCCTTTTTCAAGGCCCAATAAGACACGCGGGTATTTGAGTTCCCTCCGAAAGAAAAAGAAGTTGTGGCTCATTAATCTGTGAACTTCTCATTAACGCCGCCTACGTGTGTGCAGGCGAATAAAAGGATCATCATTAGCCCATCGTTAGCTAGCTATTTCAAAAGGGTGACAGACACTGAAAAGCTGCCTTTAATGCTTATATTCAAAAGCATTTTAAATAGTGTCAATACAGCAGAATTAGAGTAAACTTGCAAGATGTTGCCCTAATCAACAAACCCCCCAATTACTGAACACAAGAAATCACCTTTAGTGGTAAAATGAATGGCTTCTTCTTGCACTAAACACTCCATTCTCCCACGACAGTTAGCCAAACCCAAAGATAGAGGTTCACATACAGTAGAGCTCAGGCAGACACCGGTTTCCATGCCAACATTCAAACCTCTGTTTGCTTTTGTGTGTGGAAGACTCCACATTGAAATCACATTACAAATCTGATCAAGCATCCTCCACATGCCTGTTTAAACAGGGAAAGGCAGCGAGTTAAGGAAGTCGTTTCTGGCTCCCCATCAATAATTAAAGGCGGCCCGAGACGAAACCAGAAAGCCGGCAGAAAAATGAGAGAATAATGAGTGACACGGACAGAGGACATGTCTCCCTCTGCTGATGGCGTCTACGATGAGTCTATTTTTATGGCTGTAAAAGCTCAGTAATACATTTAATGCGAAGCAAACACCCCATAACCCAGTTGTCCACTGGCTCGGTGCAGAATAGATTTTCTCCCGACGGATTTGAAATGAGAAACATTTATCTCGCAGTCATCCTCGGACTCGAACTTCGGGACGTG
The DNA here is from genome assembly GCF_901000725.2 of Takifugu rubripes. NCBI lineage: Eukaryota > Metazoa > Chordata > Actinopteri > Tetraodontiformes > Tetraodontidae > Takifugu > Takifugu rubripes. The sequence goes on along the minus strand of NC_042302.1, from coordinate 2,008,715 downwards.
CTCGGCTATCGTGCCTCTGTAATTTCACTGCCTCAATCTGTCATTTCAAGGCTTCATTTTCTCTTGTTTGAAAAGCCGTTGAAGAAAGAAAATAAAACAGCGCCACAGTTTTCAAAAGGCCAAATGAGTCATGAAAGTAAATGAATAGCAGCCAAGCTGTCAATCACGGATTTCCAATTACAAATCTTCAAACAGGTTCTTCATGAAAATCAAACAGAGGGTTTAAGAGGGTTCTGGACACAGAGCTTCTGCTAACAGGGCCAATGAAATGGCTCTTAAATCTGCCCGGCTGGCTTCCTGCTCATCTTCCTCTCTCATCTATGCTTAAGCCCGTCCTTGATGACTCCGCCCCGTTCTTCCTTTTTGATGTAAAGTCGTCTCCACCCACCACTGACACCAACTCAGAACCTTCTCAGACTGTCGGGGTCAACTGTCGGTCACCTGATTGACTTGAGGAGAAGGGAACTACTGTGAAGGCTCCTCGGGCCCGATGGGGCCAAGATCGAGGCTCCCAAAAACAACAGCCGAAAGAGGGACTCATTTAAATCATTTTTCCTTTTGGAATGGAGATAAATCCTACTGGAGAACCTAAAATGGTGCATGTTTGTCAGTTCAAATAAGGGAAAAGAATAGTCTGGCTAGTCCCACAGGCTGAGGAAGCCAGAGCAGATGGCTTCGAAGGAGCTCACTGGCTTCCAGTTTTTGTTTAAACATAAACATAATGAGGAGCAGAGACGCGCTGTTCCGCTCAGGGTGGCCTCCATCACACAACAATGGAATAAGCCTGAACTGTGCGTGATGTGCTAAGAATGCTTTGTCGGTATTTCTTGCTCACTCAATCGACTAAATTCATTGAGTCAGGATGAGAACTGGAGTCCCTGATCACGGCCTTTGGCAGTGAATCCATTTCTCTGAACGTAAGAAAAGTCCCATTAATAGCTGGAGAGATGTTGCGTAATGGAGGAAAAAAGATGACTTGCGAAACGAAAACATCGCCGAGATTCTTTTTGTTATCTATAAGAATGGGAACACAGGAACCCAATCATGTTCAATCTTACTTCCTTAACAACTGAGTTGTGGATAGAACATTATGTTGCTAATCTACACCGTGGCCTGAACTCTTGATATCAGCTGTTATCAGCCTCTTTCTGTCAACACAAGTTTTCAGGAAAACCAAATAACATTATTTAATCTGAAGGATATCAGCCTCACTGGTTTGTTGTGCTCTCCTGTAACCATGCCAACCATTAGCTATTGATGAGGCAAAGTGAAAACATTCCAAAACAACAGGTAGATCAGATTTGGTCTGGAGATGCAACTCTTTCGTTATGATTATTAGAATGAACACGGATATTTTTCCTACTGCTTAATCAATATGACGCACTCGCTGAACGTGTGTTTGTTTGTCTACTACGGTGCCCTTAATGCTCAACTTAATTATTAATTCATAATTAGAGTCAGGCAAACGTCTCAGGCGCGAGCGCAAAGGATGTTGGGATATAGCTCGGTTAGGGAGCACCGGCTAAACGCCACATTTAACGATGTGTTATCTAATAAATTGAGGGCACAAAATAGGGTACAGGAACCCCGACTTAGTGTTCAGACACCCCTACAAAATGGTGTACACCCTAGTTAGTGCACTATATAGGAAATAGGGGTGAGTTGGAAGGGGGTGGGGGGGTCGGGCTGTAAATATATCTGCTTTTTTTCTTTTTTCCTGCAGCGACCGCCGAAGATTGTGTGAGCCACAGAGTTTGCCAGGATAACGGATTGATAAAAACAAAACGATATTCAGCCCGTTACAGTCAGCCTCCCGAGAACCTGCCTGACTGTAACAGGCTGAATATTTCATCGCCCAATCCCTCCCCCCGCCCACCCTCCTTGGGCCAACTCTGACTGCTCTGACAGGACAGAACAGAAGGCTCTTCCCTTCGGAACCTGCGCACTTTCTCACGCGCGTTGCAGCCGCGGTGGGGGAGGAGGAGGAGGACGGGAGAATCCTTAAAAGCGGCACAGCTGAACTCGCTAACCCGACAGCGAGTCGCGCTTTTGTGACATAACGTCTTAAATTAACAATGAGCAACAATGCGCAGGGCAGAAAGACCCTGAAAACGGCTGCGGCGGACCGCCTGTCCCATCTCGTCCAAGCCTGTCCCATCTCGTCCAAACCTGTCCCATCTCTTCCAAGCCTGTCCCATCTCTTCCAAGCCTGTCCCATCTCTTCCAAGCCTGTCCCATCTCGTCCAAGCCTGTCCCATCTCGTCCAAACCACCCAGCATTTCCACCAGTTCAGGCAGCGATGTCCCAAATATACCTTCTTATCACTTCTTTGGAGCTCAGCCAGCGAGAACACGTAGGAGACACTGTGCTAAAAAAGTATGACCTGTTTTTCAAAATACCGGACCTGCTGGAGTTCTGTTCATCGGTGGCGATGCTGAGGTGACGCCAACCAAGCATCTCTACCCTAATTAAAGAGCCACAAAGGTAGAGACTGAAGCCATGCAGGAAGACCAGGATGTGCTGCTGTAGCTTCACTCAAGCATGCAAACATTACAGCAGCTCATGAAGTATTCAATATATCTTTTTTACTGGCCCAGAGGAGAAAATACCATTAGCAGCACAAAGAAAGAAGCCAAGACAAGCTCATGAAGGGAAAGGCACTTTTCTTGATAGGAATGATGAATGTTATTTTTTGGGAGGGGGCTGTCTGGAGCTAAAGTGAATTTAGAACAAATAGAAGGGCCACTGAACTCACTCTGTTTCATAACAACAGAAGGACAACGTCACACTGTTTTTAGCCAGTTGAACCAATGAGCATGAATACATGGTGTGAAATGGTGCTATCATCTTCCTTGCTGCATCCAAGGGCATATTAAAGACATTTCTTTGACAAATCTTTAAGAACACCTTTTACCTGAATCACGGATCGCTCCAAGGGGTCACGAATATTAAAGAAAATGTCCCAAAACAAAATAGACGCTCTTCAAATTCCAGATATGAAGGCATGTAATTAGCCAGGCCTTAAATGAGTCTGATGAGGTCATGCCAAACATCCTCTCACTTTTCTTCTGTTGCCTTTTTTCTGGACTGCTGATGAACATCTCTCACAAATCTGTCAGAAAGCAGATTCCCACTCCAACAAAGTATCAGCGCTCATCTGTTGCCAGAAGGACACCCGAGCTGGAAGACGCCGTCAACTCACCTCGTTGGGGGCGGCCGCCGCGAGTCGTCTCGTCGCGGGAGAGTTGATCTTTCCTACGCCGCCTAAATGCCACAGGCAAGACCTCACTCAGATGAGAAACGAGTGCTGATGCTGCGAGAGGCGACGGGAGCCGAATGGAAAAGGGAGACAAAGCAAGAAAGGACTACCACGCTCTTCCACTTTCACCTCCTGCTGTTGCCTCGGCTGGCTCCCGCCTCCCCTCCCTGCGCCCCCCCCCCTCCTCCCCTCCTCACCAGGACTCGCCCGTTAGTCCTTGGAGAGGCAATCAGACTTTCTGTCAGCGGAGGGGCCACAAAGGGTTAATTAAAGGAGGATGACAAAGCAGAATGGAGCCAAATCAAGGAGGTTAGCTGGACGCGAGCCGGCGGCGTCTGTTCACAACTCTTCTGACTGGAAGTGATCTCATGCATATTATGCGATGTGCTCGGAAATGCTCCTGTTGGGACATCATTCATGACTCTCAGGCACTGAAAGATGACGGCAAAGACCGTTTTCATGCTAATGAAAGCAGCTACTAATAGACAACCAAACAAAATAAGGCATCCCTTTACAAAAAGAAACTCTTTTGCGTCCTCAGAAGAAAGAAAAATAAAATGAATTCCAGTCGTCAGTGACTCCTGAATCCAATACAGCTCAGCTCAACACAATTAAAGGAAGCAGAGTGACCTTGCAGGGACGGGCTGCAAATGTGCTTGTTGCCAAGCAGTGTCAAGCGTCTGATAAAGACGCTTCATACTGCAGTGCAGTTGAAGATGACAACACAGTCTTGTGCTGCCAAATCGCAGCTAAAACCAGCAGCCAGTCCAGGAAAGTGCCAGCGGCCCCACCCAAACACCTCCACTGTGTCCTGAAAGGATGAATTAGGGACCGGTCATTCAAAAAACTCCTCATATGGTGAATTATTTCACAAATAATCCTACTTTGCTTCTAATTTGTTGCTTTTCTGAACAGTAATAAAACTATACAAGGTTGATGCAGATGTCTAAATGTTAAATGCGACCCTAATTTGATTACAGGACTCGCCATTTAACCAGATTACATTTTCATAATCCGCAACAGATCAGACTCTGTGGCCGTAAAGTGAATTAGCAATGACAGGAACTTTGCTGATTTTTATCTTCACAAGCTCATTGAGAGCTCAGGCAGGATGGAATCGCAGCTCCGTTGCAGCTGAGCGTAGAAGTGCAGCTTTTAGACACTTTTAGCGTTTGAATAATGGCTCTGAATATTAGACCAATGCATTAATTTCCTTTTCAATCAGTGTGTTGTTGTTTTTTTTCTAAAATTAAGAACATTAAAAAATTCACAGCCACTCCGATTCATATGGAATCTTGTTTCCACCACAACAATAATAGTCTTTAAGGGAAGTTATGATTGGGAATTACAAAAGACAGAAAATCATAATTCTGAGACAAAATTCAAAAGTATGAAATGAGAACTCATAACCATGAGATAAGAGGGTCATAATTATGAGATATTGGACAGCACAACAAATATACCAGCTCTTCATTTTGACATTTTATTTCTTAATTATGACTTGTTAGTCTCATAATTATTACTTTTGATCTCAAATTAGATTTTAGCTCATAATTTCTAATTTTCGTGTCATGATTGTTACTTTTTCCCTCATAGTTTTGACTCTTTATAATAATAATTATAATAATATATAATAATATTTATGACTTTTCATCTCATAATTTTGAGTTTGTATCTAATCATTGACTTTTTATTTGACAATTATGACTTTATCTCATAATTTCAACGTATTGCCTAATAATGATTTTCTATGTCATAGTTTTGACAGTTTTTCATATACAATTATATTTTATTGTATATATAATGGAGACTTCTCTTTTGTTTTTTAATTGTGACTTTTATTTTGTTGCAGAACCTGCGGAAATGTTACAAATCTCTCCTGCAGACACTTTAATGTTTTTTACAAGAAGAAACCAAGAATTAGAGTGGCCAATAAAACAAGGTAAATGTAATGCTTTTATTTTGTACTTGTTTTATAGCGTTTTATTTTATTTCATCTTATTCCATCACCATAATACACAATTTGCTCATAAAACACAGACGATTTAGTGATGAAAAAATGAATTTGCCATCCAAGTAAACACTCAGTGACACAGGTTGTGCATCAGCGGCTCAACATTCTGAAAGGACAATTTGAAGTGGGCTAACTTATTCAATTAAAAGTTTGAAATCACTGGAATGCTGTGAAACCAGATCTATTGGGAGTGTTGGAGGTAATGACGGGAGTCCGACACAACAGTATATCACTGCACCGTTAATAGCTGCGCTCACCTTCTCTATATCTCAAACAACCTTTTTCCTTTCCATAAGTATCATTAAAACAAAAAAAAATGAACCAAATAACCCACAAACTGAAGATAAAACAGCCCACAAGACTGTTATTTTAACTGTGGCTGAAGGATGGAGAAGGGAGCAAGACAATAACAGCATTTCTGACTGCAGATGCCAAAATAGGCTGTCGTAATCCTTTATGAGGGGAAATTCCTCTGCTTTAAAAAAAATAAATAAATAGAAAAGGCACGAACGCCGAGTCAGGGCAGCAGACAATGGGTGACAGATTTTCAGAAACTGGAGGAAGCTTTATTTTCTTTTCTTACGTTCCAGACACTTTAGCACAATTTGATGTTTTCAACTGGAATTAATGGAATTAGATTTAATTCAGACAAAGTCTTGTAAAAACGAGTCGATAATGTCAATAATGACTCATGTGGACTAATCGATGGAACGCGTGTCTTCATCCTGATCTCGCATGCAACAATCATGGAAGGGTTGCACATCCTGAATGATCAATGATCATGTGAAAAAATAGCTTTTTTGATTGTGAAAATTCAGTTGATTTATAAGGGTTTTTATGAACTCTTTGAATCCCGGTGTAAATCAATAATTCATTTTAGAGGGGAAGTGCATGAGGTCATTCCATTAAAGCCGTTTATTAGTCAACTGACACACACGACGCAGTGCGAGAATGAATTTAATGTGTTCAAAGATGGGGTCTGACCTTCTTAATTCTTAAATGTGACCTTATTTCTGGTTAAGTCAAGTGTCTGTTGACAGGAGCGCTGACTCGGGCTACAAAATGGAGGGATGATGTCTGTTTATTTCATCACTGCTCGTTCTAAAACAGGTCTCCTCTCCACTGAGGACAGTAATTAATTAGGACGGCAACATTCCTCAGGATGGGATCAGAAACATTAATGATAAACAGGGCAGCAGCAATAGAAACACCACAGATTAAGAGCAAAATCTGACTCCCAGCAAACAGGAGACATCGTCAGACGCCTAATTAGCTGAAGAAAAACATCTACATGCGAGCACCTGAATAAGTGAGGGACGCGCACATGAATCAGCTGGGTTCTGAAGCCAGTGAGTCCGCTTCTCCTAATTACCAGCAAACTCATCCTTCAGATGGTACGACTGAGGACAAACTCCAGAGAGAAGGGAGGGAGGACTGAGAAGTGCCCGGAAGCTTCAGAACGCTACGACGGGATGGTTGCTGTCAGGTGCGTTTCCCTGCTAAGTGGCGCCTCCGGCAGAGATGAACTGCGCAGGAACCTTATATAACGCCCGGATTTGTCATTGACAGCCCAAACCTTCTCCTCCAAATCTTCTTGCTGCTTACAGCAGCACTGATGAGCCACGCGGCTTCGACTGTCAACACTCTGCAGAGTGATGGCAACACACAGACACACACACGCTTAAATTTCAGTTGGGGGGCAACAATTCACACACCCAAAGTTGTCTTCAATCCCCCAAAGCCTCAAATAACAAAAAATCGCAGAGCCAGCTGCCGTCCTCCAGCCTTCAAGACACGAGTCTGACAGAAAAACAGAGGGCACACACACACACACACACACACACACACACACACACGCACACACACACACACACACACACACACACTCACACACAACGCTAAAAGCAAGGCCCTGTTACTTATTCATGCCTCAGCTCAGAATGCCTGCCGGTGTCAAAACACTCTCCTTGGGCATTTTTTTGCTTGACAGTGAAGCCGTGAGCGTGCACTCATCCATGTTGCAAGACAGGAAGGTATTTTTAGAGGGGAGCTTTTAGCCAAGGTGAAATTCACTATTGTTTGGAAATGATCTTAAACGGGATCTAAGCTTCGGTACTCAAGTTGTGGGGAGAAGATGGTCAGCTAAGGTGGTCCTTCCGGTTATTTTTTTGTTTCCATGTACTATGAAGACAAATATTGGACTAATTTTGGTTTGGAAAGCTTAATTTCAAAAGCGTGGACTCCATTAGCTGTTTATTGAGAGCCCAGAGAACTTTGACTGGCTGGGAAACTAGACTATAACCCAGCACGGGCGAGGTTTTGGTCAAAAATATCAATTTTAGCAGAATTTCCGTTCAGCAATCACAGCCAAAGCCTTTTTTCCACGTCATAGTTGCTGTCAGCTCCGTTCTGCCTCCGCATGGATGCGCAACGTTATAATTTGCTTGTTATGTCTCTGTATGTCATAAATGCGACACATTTTACAACTAGAAGCAATAAGACAACAAGCCACGGACACAAATGTGACACGGTGAGAAGGTTTCCAACCACGCTAAGAGACGTTGTGTCACTGTTACACATGCTAGCATGTCAGAAAAAGATTTTAAGAAGAACATTTTACAAGATTGAGCTTTTCTAATCATTTGCAGTACACATAACTCTAATTTGGGTCAGGAGATTGCTGACCTCTTATCGGAAGCTCCAAACAACGATTCTGGTATTTTTGGAGGCAACAGCGTGGAGATACGGCACCGATGACATTTTTAATTGCAAAAAAATAAAAGCCAGAGCACTCTCAGTCTGCAGAGTATTGACATTTCACGCTGCTCTTCATGGAATCTTCCGTGAAAATTGCTTTTGTAGCTGCTGTTTCAGAATACAATTCCACCATGAGACAAGCATTTTCTGCTGGAATGGGCAGAGCTGATTGGTTCAAAATGGCATCTATGTGAAGCTCGAGCGCTGCAGCGGTTAGATGCAACATCCTGGATTATCTATAATGACACAGCACAGCCACACTGTACCAGTGGAACGGCGTCTACAGAATCGCTTCAATGTCAGTTGGAAGTCTCTGACTGGTCATGTCAACAATTCCCTCTTCTTTCTCTCTAAACTGGCAAAACTACTCATTTATTTTCAAGAATCTTCATAAGTCAAACAAACTGTATAGAATCACTCCTGAATTTCATTTTTAGTCAGACTTTCTCGATTTTTATGAGCTCTAGTCCTCTCTACTGAGTATTTCTGCAGAATTACTTATTTGCTGGAGTCATTTTTTCCACTGTTAAATACATATTTCTCAGTATAAATAAAAACCCCTGGCTGATGTGGCGCTTTAAAGAGTGGCATTTCTAGAAATTTTTTCAAAGTCAGTGAACATTTTGTTGTGTTGGGCCTCACCTAAGACCTATTTTGTTTGGAGCCAGGGGTGCTGTGCGGGAAAAAAAATAGTGGGAACCAATTATTGAAGGGAGATCCTTTCCTGAGGAAAGACATGCAGCCACGGCAGAAGTGTAAAGCCCGAGAGCAATCTCTTCGGAAATGACTTCCTCTACTAAGCTTTGTTGTATGTCAGTGGGAAGTGACAGCTTGGCCTCTGACAATTACACAGCAACGGGGAAGGGGGGGGGGGGGGGGGGGCATTAAACCGGTGTATTTTTTGTGCATGTGTGGCTTCAAACAAGTGGGAATGGAGGGAGGAAAACAGCAAGAAGAAGGTTGCAAAGTTCAGGTGTGGATCCATGGGAGCTTTTGCCTGCAGGTGTCTTAAGGAGAATCGGGCTTCAATATTTCCCGTCAACCCCAGAGGTCCATATTTGCCCCCAAACAATTGTTTGGATTTATGTCCAGGTGAGGCGAGTTAGGTAAAATATTTAAATACAGAGGTCCTGAATGCTCAGGCTCGGCAAATGAGACAGTCAGATTCACAGGTTTCATTGTTATTCTTATCCTATCAGTTCCTCCCCCCAAGCAAAGTCTGACAGGTAGATTGACAGGGGGGCAGGGGAATTGCCCATCCTCAACTCCAAGTCAGGGCTGGCGTATGTTGACGCTTCGCCAGCCGCAGATTGGATTAGCCCTGCTCCAGGATAACCGGCCTGGCTTACTGTCGTGACAAACCTGACGAGCCCACGACCCAGAGACATCAGATCAGCTGCTTAACAACTGCATACACACACTCAGCAGCAGGAAGCTGAATAATGCACCCCCCCCACCACTGTATTAAATACTGTTAAAACCAAAAGCACTTTCCAAATGTTCTCCACAAGCAGATACAAATGTGTATATTTTAATTCCTACAAGGCAGTTCTCACTTATCAAAGACGCACAAGGCGAGCAGATGCGTCTGCCAGGCTTCATCCCTACCTGTCGATGTCACCCGGCACTTCCTTGCTCCCTCTCTGGGATATTTCCCGAGAAGATGCCGCATCTGAAGCCCGGCCCGTGTTCCTTGCATACAGATGGAGACTGCTGTCTGTTAGGTACCTGCGGAGAATCAATCAGCCAGATTACAGTTGGAGCTATGCAGTATCTTTATACTCTAATGAGTGAAAGGAAACATATAACATAATTTAAATGTGCAATTTTGACTGTGATAGCTTTTTTTAGTAATAGAATCATCCCAACCTGGACTTAAACTAGTGAGTTAGTGCTATTTACTAACCTGGAGGGGTCCGAGTGGCCGCTGTAACGCCCTGCGGTCGTACCGGAGCCCGTTGTGCTTCCTCTTGGCGGTGCATAGCTGCTGGGCATCGAGGGAGCGTCGCCTGCTTGGAGACGGGGAGTTTGGGATTGCCCGAGGCGCCACGCCATAGGAGAGGACCGTGTGGTTAAGGCAGGTAGGCCTCTCCCATTGACCTCAGTGGTCACTGTGGTGTCAAAAGTTGTTTCTAGTGTACTGAGGAGACAGAAAAACCCTGATCAGAAAGCCATTTTCGGACATTGATGGCAGTTTCTTAAAACTCAGAGGAGGGGGGATCGCAGCAAAATGCCTCTAATGGACGGAACCCGCTGAAGCCATCATATCAAGAGCACTTGTGTGTGAAGGGCGGATCATCTAAGTGAAAGGACACATCAGGCAATAAGTAGAGAGCTGTCTACATGAGCTGAGTGCCACTCTTTTCCCATCACTACAAGGTTCCTGAAAATAGGAGTAACACATGTTTTTGTGCAGTTTTTGTGCTTCTTTCACTCTCGTATCGATCCAGAGGTGTTGCCGACCTCTGACCCAACTAACCCTCCTAAATCTTATATTGAGATATTATTATAATTAATGTATTTGCATGATGTGTGTCTATTTACTCCTCTCTCTCTACCCAGCCCCCCCGTCAGCAGGAGGGTCCCCCCATATGAGCCTGGTCCTGCTCAAGGTTGCTTCCTGTTAAAGGGGACTTTTTTGTGCCACTGTAGCTTGTTGGGGGTCAGGCCCTGGGATTCTGTAAAGACAATTTTGATTGTAGACGCTATATAAATAAAGATGATTTAGAATAAACAGGAGTATGTGCATGTGTGTGTGTGTATACAGTTTTATCCAGTGTGGTTTCTATTACGTATCAAAAAAGCCACACACACACACACACACACACACACACACACACACACACACACACACGCACGCACACACACACACACACACACACACAGAACCTGTCTTGAGCTCTCTCTGCTGGGAAAAGTGTGCATTGCATCCAAATAGACCCGTCACCTCAACCTCGGCCTTAACGCTGCCCGTCACAAAAAGCATTAAGGTATTTAAATGTATATTTTTAGAGGGAGAGATGCAACCGTTGAGCTGGTGGACCAGATGGTGGCACGGTTGCACCGGACTTCATTCAAAGGCAACACAAACGACACCTCAAAGCAGCGTCTTTCGGCACGGGGGAGAGGAAGGTGTGAGGTCGCCGTGTGTGCTGATCTCAGGAGGTGTTGACAGAAATGTGTTGTGAATATTGTTGGCATCAGTGCCCCTCTCATGTGGGCATCAGTGTTCTGCCCTTTGTCACCCAGCTCTCTCCCTCTAGTAGAAACCCACTAAGAGAGAGAGAGAAGCTAAAATATATCCCACTCAACAATCCAGTTAATAATTGAAAACAAAAATGTTCTATTTATCAGGGAAGTGATCACAGTTCTGAAATAGAGAACTCATTTATTACGATATAAAAATGAAATCATTTAACCAGCACTTTACAATGTAGCTGCTAAATCAGCTTATTTTTATCTGCATACAGCAGAGACAAAAAGACAAGAGAGGGGGAGAGAGAGACATGTGTGTAGGTGTGGAGATAAATGAGCAGGCAAACTGAGGGCTACATCAGCAAGCACAGCAAAGGCTTTGAAACAGGTCCAACAAACTAGGCATGCACTAGCATAGAGTTCCTTACAATAGACTCCAGACATGATGATAGGATAGTGGATTGAATAGACAGAATTACCAATCAGCATCACAAATAATGAGTATTTTGGCGTTTTCCCACTTAATTTGCTCTTTTTTAGGACGCTGTCACCATTAGAGGATACGGAATCATACCAAAGCCAAAGCTGGGGGCACAGGAAGAAAACAATCCAAGTCGACCCTGTGATTTCAACATATATTTTTGTTAATCTTTCATTCTTTTGACTGCTTTATCCCTTTTGGGGTCACGAGGAGGATTCATGTACCCATCCCAGTTGCGTGTGAGTGAAGGCAGGGTACAACCCTAAGGCTTCCTGTTTAAATTATTCATATTCAACAATACATTTCATCATTTTAAATCAATTATAATAATAAGTGAATTCATTTCAACCAGATAAATCATTCATCCACTGAAATGACTGAAAATTGACTTGGCTTGTGAATAATAGTGTCAAGCATTTTCATATATTATATGAAAATGTATAAATGACACCTGTAATTAGAATTATAATTAAATCCAAAATGAAACCCCTTGAAGAAAAGGAGTTAACTCAGAACTGCTGTTCTGAAACAAACCTCAAATTGCAATTATATTTTAAAGTGTAAATGATCTTAAATTAAGAATGTTGCGTTTAACATGCTTTTAAAGTAATCAGTGCAGAAAATAAATGTCAGGGAAACTTGAGTCGTTTGAAAACAGGTCACTTGAATTTAACCTTGCTTGCTAGCCGATAACCGTTTTGCGTTTATATTTGTTGATGCCAAAAGAATCACCCTTCAGTTTGTATTGAGGATGCAGGTGATTTCACTAAAACACGTAAAAGGAGCAGTTTGGAGTAATTGCCCGTCACTCTCACTGTCCAGCTTCAATTTAAAGCTTCTCCGCTCCACTGACGCCACATCTATTGTTCACACACGCACTCACGTGCACATGGAGACCAGAATGATCAGCCGAGTCATTTCCCATCAACCAATGAGAACGGATCTCCTCAAGATGGATCAGCGATGAATTGTGTCCGTGATCGAAGATCTAAACATGTCTGGATGGAAGCCTTATGAGCCTTTTAATGCTGGTTCCCACTGATTTTGGAGCTGAATCATGTTAAGATCAGATCGTTTCCTTGTCAAATCATTTTGAAATCGCACTGTATCGCGAACGGAAGCGGATCGCATCGTGTCGTGAGGGGGCTTTGGCGCATCCTCAACGTATTGTATCGAGATGCGTATCCAATCGGCCTCGGTGGAAACGCACAAACAGGCCCAACAACCTGCCACATCCGAGGGAACGAAAAAAGGATCCAGCCTCCTTCCCTGTCTTCCAAATGTAAACACCAGATAAACAAACCTGAACGGAGCTATTTTGTTCAAAATGTCATCTGGCAGCTGCTGCATCCCCCGAGGATCAGACAGGTTCCCCTCAGGCCCCAGTGGGCGGGAACAGCAGCGCACACTTTTCCCTTTTTGGTTTGTTGCTGCCTGTTTGCCCTTGAACATTTCGTCTCAGGCATGCACACACATGGACACACACACACGTGGCCTTTCCTTCTCTTCTAAAATGTCAATCAATACTTACTCTCATTGTCTGGGCAGATGAGAAAACACTAGAGTGAAGTTTAATGTGTATTTTGATCAATATAGTTTGTCTGTGAACTCCCAAATCATCCAGGCGTCAGAAGAATATTGTTTCCACGACAGCTGAGTGGAAGCCGAAAGGTCGTGTCGGTGGCGTTTAGGTGGAAGTCTAGTTTATAAATCTTTTTTTACTGGTGATAATAAGATCAAGGATATTCATTTGATTTCCATCTTTTCTAAACTGTAATTTTTACAGAAGCCAATAGCGGCCATGTATTTGTTTTGGGAATTTTACTGCGGTTTTCTCGCGATTACTGCTTTTTATTTCCTTATCTTGGGGTAACAAAGTCGTTTTTCTCGTGATAGTACATTAATTTATTTTGTTATCTCGGGGTAACGAAGTCTGTTATCTCGTGATGAAGCATTAATTTATCTCGTCCTCAGATGCCTCTGTCTGGAAAGACTGTATATAAAGTTTAGTTTAACTTCCTGGTGGGCTACAGCTACAGAAGGGGACGGCCAAGGCTGAAATTGAGGCGACCAAATGGACCGAACCGTCAGAGTTGCTCATTATCCCTTGAAAACTAAATATTCTGTAATATCTAGATAGCCAAATAATTTGATAATAATGATAATTTGAAATCCTGAGATAAAGAAAGAATAAATTATTGCGAAGAAAAAAAGGACTGCTATCCTGAGACAATGAAATAATAAGTCTTTATTACAAAAAACAGTCTGAGATGTAATTCTGAGATGATTAAATAATAATTCCTTATTATGAAAAAAAGAGAACATTCTTATTTAAGATAATGAAACGAGCTTCTGTTGCACAACAATAGTAAAGTATAAAGTAGAATTTACCACTGCCTTGCAGCTACACGATGCTACTTTGGAATTTAAAACACTGAGTATGTTTCTTAAAGGTTGGAACAGCGATTGTTTTGCAGAAAAGAATAATTATTCACTTACAGGAGATCTTTCCTCCCACACTGTTAGCAGCTTACCTCACGACAGGATGGTGAGAGACTCTGTGGACCACCTACTGTCCATAAAAGCTCAGACAAACATACAATCCATAAACCTGCTCCCCAATTTAGCACTCCCACCAATTAGTGGGCAGGAGCTGGTAAAGGGGCGGGGCCAGACGGCTCGGTTGTTATTATTGTTTCAACAACAGCGACGTCACGTCGTCAATGCAACCTTTAAACGGCACCTACTGGAACCTACTGCGTCGATATCAAAGCGATATCAATATCTATGTTCTGCTGACTTACTGGACGGAAGCCAGTGAAGAGGATGTAGCCCGTTCAGGAATACAGTGGAATAACCTGACTCCAGACCGCCGAGAAAAAGACTGATGAATATGAGGGTCATGTCTGCTTGAGCGTAACAGTGATTAATTACTTAAGGTGCTTCAAAGCTTCATGGTGATTAAAGGCGTTTCTTATCCAAGGGAACGATTAGGATGGTCTGGCCGGGCTTTTGTCATGGTAGAATTGGTATGCACACTCTGATGGGCCTCCTTCAGCATTCCGACTATCAACATAACGGGCACGCTCGCTCCAACGACTGCTATTTTCACCATAAAAATGGACCTCCAAACAGTCTACCGCCAGCTACAATTTACAGGTTCACACAAATGCGTGTGTCACATATGAGGTCGAGGACTTATCTTATGTAGGGCTTATCAAATTAACTGCAGCAGTCACGCAGTGGTGCTGTATTGATCGGGCCTGGCTGAGACTCCTCAGAGGAATAAAAGAGGTAGAAAACAAACACAAACACGCAGGCGGCCATCTGTCATGGCTGTCAATTGCCCAGCCGCCATCTTCCTCCGCAAATGGGGCAGAATAGAGTGAAAGGCAAGAGGGACAAACATGGAGGCATTGCCCAGGAAGCAAAACCCAACCAAGGGGGTCTGTTTTGTTCGGTTCTCAGGGTGTTGGGCCAAGCGTCCATCATTTGCAGAACATTAATATAAATGTTTGGTAATCAAAAGAAAGTATATGTTAATAAAAGCAATGCAATCTCTTTAAATCTGAATGATTTTTGTGGGTTCATGTCATATCAAGTCCCTTTCTGATTAGGTTTTATCACATTCTGCCATCAATGGTAACACAAATTGTAACCCTGAGACAGTGGGACAGTGGATTGAGGACAAGAAAGACCAAAGTCGGTCAGTTTATTTTATAATTTGGCTAACTTAATGAAATACAACCCTCTTTTTGAGATCTTGTATTTCAATATTTTAGAACTTGAGGTTAATTAGCACAGGCTCTGATGAGGAAGGAGCCTGCGTTTGTGTTATTTGACTCAATCTGACTAAACACAGTTAAGTAATCACACACTGTGTGTAACAGGGCCGTTGTGTTATAATGCGTTATAAAGCGTTTATAATTACACAAAATATGGTCTGTTACATGCTCAGCTGTCAGAAATACAGCATTTCTGGTCTTTAGTGGCGGGTTTGGGAGCTCCGGCCCGCATTTCTTCTTCTGTGGTGCCCCTAAAAAAGTGATGGCGATCCCTCCGCCTCCCCCCTTTGGCACATCACTCTCATGGGAGAGGTGCGTGTCTCATTTTCCATCACATCAGTTCAGATTAGTTACGTTTGGTTCTGTGTTCATCCGCTTACGTATTCTGATTGATTGTTTAATGTGTTTATTTATTCATGTTAGAAATACAATAGAAACATACCAGCACATAAACATGATGTTTAGACAGTGTTGACCGCTAGCTTACCCGCTATGACGAGTCGCGCTAATGTCTTCCCGCCTTGTCTGTCTTTAGGAACTGGAGCGGGCTGTTAACTGTCGACCAACGTTATTATTTGTTGCTGCCAGGTATGTGACTAGTTGTCTGCCCTTTTTTC
This sequence comes from Takifugu rubripes, assembly GCF_901000725.2. Taxonomy (NCBI): domain Eukaryota; kingdom Metazoa; phylum Chordata; class Actinopteri; order Tetraodontiformes; family Tetraodontidae; genus Takifugu; species Takifugu rubripes. Next base: position 1,992,607 of record NC_042302.1, on the reverse strand, counting down.
ACATTACTCTCATGGGAGAGGAACTGGAGCGGGCTGTTAACTGTCGACCAACGTTATTATTTGTTGCTGCCAGAATAAAAGAAAGTCCTGGAGTCCTCCGAGAGTCTCTCATTCAACACAACGTAGCGTTCCACCAGTTACATCTGCACGTGGGAAAGTTGGTACTTACAATAAGAACAAAAAAAAAAGAACTGGCAGAAAACCAATTTCCCGGGCATCAGACATGAACAGTGTCTGAGTGAAGCTGAGGAGTGTTTGCTGTGAAACAGGTGGGGCTTGAAGCTTTGAAAGCAAGCTTGCAGCACCAATTATACATAACACAAAGTGATGCTGATCTAATGCCAGTACAACTAAAAATAACAAGGAAAAAGGTGCCGGAAACAGATCACAACATTCACATTTGGCCTTAATTTTTTAAAAAAGAAAAAGATTCTAAAGTCTAAAGTTATTGATGAGGCCTTCAAAAACCTCCGAAATAAATAATCTTCGAATCTCACTAATGTGGAACAGAAATAAGAGGTTTGTTATGGAGGTTTTTTTTAAACGTTAAAGAGCTTATGGTGATTCCAAAAGCGTAAAAAAATAGCTTATTTCAAACTGTCAGCATTGAAATGATCAGTTTACATAAGTAACAGGGCTAGTTTGTGCTTACCTGTGGCTGATCTGTGTCCCCCGGAGACTGGACATCGTCTCTTCCAGGTTCTGCCTCAGGTCAGCGATGTTCTTCACTGTCCTCATGCGTCTCGTCTCCGGATCCTCTCCTGGAAACGCGAATTTGACATTATTTACTGATGCGTTTTGATCTGCGCTCTTGAACAGCGGAAGCGACATCTGACATCCGGCATTTTACTGCACGTCTCCATGGGGACAGAGAAGGATCACGGTGACATCCGACCCTCAGTCCCAGCGTTGACAATCGGAAACTCGTACGACGAATTAGCTTGTCAGCTTGCAGCACTTGCAGATTGTGGATACAATGGCTAATGTGAAAGTGACATTTTTTCCTCGGGGGGCCGATGTAGAATGTCGTGCCGTGACGCCACGCTCTCAGTCACGGAGTTAAAGCACATTCTGTCAGAATATCCACGTTTCTTTGTCAGGCATGTCAGAAAATGTTGCCACTTCAGACCGCCATCTCCAACCCTGCTGCCCAGTACATGAGTGGAGTGTTTTCCTCCCATTGATCTTCACAGAACACCGTTATTTAACATTGCGCAAATCAAAATATTATGAACAAGTAACAAAAGTAGCAGCTTGTGTATTTCCATCAAGTTTGCCAAGTGTGCCCACATACCTACAGGATGCTAATCAGGATAGCGTATTCATTATTAGCCCAGAAAATGATTGGATGCTCAGAAAACCTCTTTTCAAATGACAAAAGCCTCACATCAAGTCTCACATAAAATAAAGAAAATGTGCTATGAGGACTGTGAGGTACCCTCAGGGCTCATCTCAGTGAGCTAATGGCGATAACGTCTATCAGCATCAGGAAACGGAGGCCGTTCAAAACAAATATTTCCCGTAGGTTCTCCCAATTTTAAAAAAAAATCCAAATGTCAAGTGCAACACAACTGGCATCAGGACAACGAGCAGGGATTACAGAGTCCAAGTCTGATGACGGCGTTTGCGGTCTTAAAAAATCCATCTCTGAAATTAAGTCAAGAAATGACCTCAATTATCCCGAATCATGCAATATAATGACCTAACAGCACTCTGCTATAATTGAGGTCCTATTTGATCATTACAAAACAAACCGACTGCAGCGGGTGTTAACATTTGACCCCGAGTCACATGGCCCACTGTGACCGGTAATTAGAGATAAATAAGAGACATATGATCTTTTTTTTGTCCCTGCCACATGCACTGTAATTCCAGCACTGAGCAGATAAAGCTGGAAAATATTTATGGCGAGCAGGCCTCTGTTGAGGATGATAATAGTGTGTCAACAAGTTATATTGTACATGGAAATGATGTATTCTCGGGGTCAAAATTGTACAATGACATTAAAATGGTCATAAATGGTTTTTTTGTGTGCGTCAACCCTTTCAAAATTTAAAGCCTAATCACAACCCCGCACTGAAGTCTTGGGGAGATCTCTCCGCCTGACAGGTGCGACATTAAATAGCAGCCCAAAGCTGTGTTTTATGTCGCCGTGCACGTGTGAGCAATTCACCAAGGTGAATAAATAGAAGCTAGAAGCTGTCCATTTGGAGGGTTCGAGTACATCTTTTAAATGCCTCTGACACAGCCATGAATGCACACAGATATAAAAATGCCTGCACCCTGTGCAGTGTGTGTGTGTGCACGTTCACACACAGCGAAAGGTGTAATAATAAGATATTGATCATGCCGGTTGTGTGACTCAGGCAAGCGAGGGAGGTGCATGTAATAAAAGCCTTTTCAGTAGGTGAGCCACTGGTTTTCCATCATCTGTGTCTCAAGATGTTCCTTCCCTGTTGCCTATCTGCCCTGGCCTGCTCAAAGTAGATCAACAGTAATCTCCAAACACCTCCCTGCTGTGTATTCATTACTCATTTAGCTTTTTCTGCAGGCAGAACAATCATCACCGCAGTCACAACATGAGAGGGCAGCTGTCTTGACGTGACATCTCCTCATCATAGCCAGGTAGCACACCTGCACCGGTTGATCCAGAAGCACACAGGATTCTCTCAGAAGAGGTGATGGTTTAGGATTGGAGAAATATTAATGCCGAGTAATCTGTACTTTGGCCCGAAGAACCATTTTAGCTAGCTAAATAGTGCACTTAAGAAATATAATTCCTCTTTAAAAGATTTAAAGAAAAAACTGAAAGCTTTTTCAGACCAGACACATTTAACCTTTAACCCCTGAGCAGACACAACTGCGGTTGTCATGGCTTTGTTATGTTGCAGGCCATTAATATTCAGGCTATTTATGTCTACGGTCCACCTCACATGCATGCTGACTTACGTGGGCGAGGTTGTGCGTGCAGCACCTGCTCCAGGTCGCCCAGCATGGTAAGGATCACCTCCTTATCCAGCTGAGCTTTCCCCTCACGAGGCCCCCCCCCTGAAACTTCCTCTTCTGCCCAGTATCCACCCTCCTTTTCCGTTCCTCCTTGCTTTCCGCCTCCCCTGCTGGCGGCTGTGTTCGGGTCATCGCCGGCTCCTTTCTCTTCCTTGGTTGAGCGTGCCGAATCGGCCCGCGAGTGGCCGCCGTAAGAAGCGCGCTGTGGTCGGCCGCCTGCGCCTGTGCATCGCCACGGGACCGGGATGAGGGAATGTTCTGACTGTGAGAGCACCTTGGTGAGGGAGAGCGAGAGGGATTGGGCTCTGGTTCCTCTCATACCGCCACCCCTCATGATGGCTTCCTTCCTGGGGCTACTCTGCAGGCTACCTCCCGCCCGTGGGGTAGACGGGGAGTACGAGTTCTGTGGTTGTGGTAGGCACGGCGCCGCCTTATCAAGTTCGAAGGAGTAAACCCGCTGTTCTCCATCGCTTAGCAGGGTCAGGTTGGTGAGCGAGCGCTGCTTGATCCGCAGGTTGAGGTTGTCTGGGAGAGGCTGGGGAGGCCGCCGGGCTGGGCTGCCCCCCTGGTAAACTGAGAACTCCGCTCCCCTCTTCATCGCTGCCCACCTGCCTGTCCCCCGCTCGCGTCTCTGCTTACCTTTTTGGTTCAGAGGGCGAGTCCGTGAATCCGAGAGGATCTAACTGTCTCTGACTCACATCTTGGCTGTCACTGAGAGAGCAGATGGAGGGAAGAGGGATGCAGAGAAATGTGTCCCACGCCTCCGGACCGAAGTCCAGGTCTCAGAGGGCTGGAGGACGACGAGCAGAGAGAGAAGCTCCCTCTCCGGCATGCAGGTAGAGAACAGGGTCATCCTTCATCCAGCATATCCAGGTACCCACAAAAAAAAGCCCCACTTATTTTCTCCCCCCTCTCCTGTCTGTGTGCTTTTTGGTCCGTCTTCTTTGCTCCGCTCTGCTCCTCCACCACAGTGCGAGGCGTGGACAAACAAGTCGTCACATCTCCTCTCCTTCCCCTTCGCACCTCCTTTATCTCATCCCTATTAAATGCCAGTCTCTTCCCATCCACAGTTATCTCTCCCCCTTCGCCTTCTGTCTCTCCTTTAATTACCACCTATGCCGCCACGCTCCCGCTGCCTCCCTCTGACGCTCCGTCACTCCTCGTAGCGGAGAATGAGCGGGTGTTGAAGCCAGCAGCACACTCGCTCTGCTGCTTCACTCCAGCATGCTGCCTGCAGCTCTCTCTCTCTCTCTCCCTCCCTCTCTCTCCCCCAGCTTCCCTCTCTTTTTCTAAATCCTCCTCTTTCTTTTCAATTTCTGTTTACCTCCCTTTCCCTGCCTGCCATTTCTCTTTTCCCCTCTCGCGCTGCCCGCCGCTCCCTCGCAGTGTGACAGTGAGTTGGTTGGATGGTGGACCTGTGCGCTCGCACACGCTGCTGCACTGCTGGCCACCCAGCTTAATTAAACGCTATCTTCGGGAGCCCCCAGCTTATCGCGGACCACCACAGAACCATCAACACGTGCTTCAAACGACCCGCCATTAGTCGGCGCACTCATTTTTCTTTCCCAGCCCTGGCTCCTAGAAGCTAGCAACCACTGAAATCCTCAATTAACAACCTAGGCATCATCCATGTGGCGCGATCACTAGTTGCAAATTACCCAGGAAAGTTAAAGTGAGTGATCCCATCGCTGCAAATCCCCCCAAGAGCGGGATTATCGCTCAGACGCAACTTTATGTTTGCAAGTCTTCAGTCTCGTTTTCACAAGCTTTAATTGTCCTAGAAGCCCTTTATTGCAGCATTTTATTGCTGGTAGGGTCTCCCCTAGTCCACGGTAAAGACTTGACCCTAAAGCATGTGGTATTCCCACTACAATAGCCCTACTAAAAAGAAGAGGGTGGCATTTGTTCCTACACTCCACTACTCATTGGCTTCTCTTCCGAGGAAAACAAGCGACGTGAAACGCGTCGGACCCCAAACAAAGGGAAGGGTCACCGCGGCCGCCTAATTTTATCCTTCAAATGATGGGCTTCGGTTAAGCCACAGCCAGACCAAAATGCCTGGAATGTCACCGCGGACCCGGCATCATAAACATACAGTCACAAGTTGTTCTCGACGCTGCACTTTGACATCTTACTTTTCATTCGTGCGTGATTTATAACCTAAACATGAGTCCTTCTTATCCACTTATTTCACACAAATGATAAACAGTCAAATATAGTCAAACAGAGCATAGAAGGGTTAATACTTCAGAGATTCTGGCTGACAAATGTTAGCAGACATCGGGATTCTTTCAAATTTGCATTTGTAAATGGCAAGAACCAGCTGAAAGGCTGGACTTGATCTGTGCTGTGGCAGTGCTGGTGTGCTTCCTGGTCCAACCTCTCCGATCCCTGCCAGTAAATTCAGTTTGTGGGCGTAAGCTCTTTTAAAATGGTCAAATGTCCCAAGATTCAACCTCCCAACTGCCCATTAAAGAACAAGGGAACATCTTCCCTCTTTGTAAACAAACCCTTGTGGCAATCCTTCTGGGATAGGACGATGTGCTCAACGATACAACATACATTAAATATATGCAAGAAAATGTACATCTACATCTGCCATTGTCTCTTATAATTCCATGTAAAGCCCATCTGGATATGGCACAAACATGTCAAATACTGGTATGACAGGATAATAAAAGTCTCCATAAAATATTCAAACAGTTTTTCACTTCTGCTCTTGTAAACTGGAGATGATGTACATGGATTGATGTTGCCCATGACTGGTCACACCCCAGACATGAGAGTGTAACAGATGATGACAGCCTGCAGCGGTGTAAACACGAGCCACAGACGCTCCCTGTGTCATGCTGTCAGTGCTGACCTTTTCACTCTGCTGCATCCAACCAGCGCTCAACAGTTCATGCCAACTGGATTACAGCGGTGTCATTGTGTATTCCTAAAGCATGTGATATTATTTGATTGTCTAATTATTACTTTTCTATTAGAATTTTCAAATGGATCGAGCAGTGAGCCACTTTTAAAGTATCTTCTACTACAGGCATGTCCAAAGTCCGGCCCGGGGGCCAATCACGGCCCGCGGTAAGATTTCATACGGCCCGCAACTTCAGTCTTACAATGTATTATTTATGGCCCGCTGGCACTAACAGAATAAATAAATCACTAAAATGTAATTCCTCCTTTCTTGTAGATCTTGTAAAAGACAAGAGCAAAATTTACTTGTTTTAAACTCGAATGATAACAGACAACTTTGCATTATATTTATCAAACTCATGGAAATTTAAGGTATTCCATACAGTTCAGTGTTCAATGTTATCTGACTCTCCAGATATGAATTAAAGGCAGAATTGTGTTTTTAGAGTTGTTCACGTCTGCCCGAGTGGCTTATATTTGGTTACACTGCCATTTGAAAAATAAAGAGAATTGTGACAATGAAAATTGTTTTCTAATAGTGTACATTGGCATGTAACTTTTCTGGTTAAAAAAAACATCAGAAGGATCTACTGGCCCCCGGGCATCTTCACGTTATCAAATCTGGCCCTCTTTGCAAAAGGTTTGGACACCCCGGTTCTACTAACAATGGAAGAACGAAAACGCAGCTCATCAAGGATGTAGCGCAGGGATAGGCAGATTTAGTCCTGGAGGACTTGATTCAAGCTGGGCTTTCTGTCCTGCAGGTACATTACATTTCACCTGGGTGACAGCAGTCTGTGCCAGGTTGGACACAAAACCTGCCTTGAATCCAGCCCTTGGATTTGCCCATCACTGTAGCGCATTCATGTAGTATATTAACTAGTTTTCAAGTCTGTATGGCTCAATGGCTACAGGAAAGAAATATTAGAGCATACAGCATGTCTGAAATCTTGCATGAAAACCAACCGGTGAATACCTGAGATCTCCTCCAGGCACTGTTTGGCTGTCTTGCTGTACACAAACTCTCCCTTGGTGGGGCTGAGGCAGGGGTCGACTGGGGCCACCGTGGTGCAGTCGTTTTCCGAGAACGTCCTGGAGCCACAGAGAACAAAGAACACACATGGTCGGTTACAAAAGCAGGCTCAGGAATAAGTTCCATTCAGACTGCAGAGGTTGGCCCCTTGTTCCATCTATATCATGTCAGAAATAGCAACAGATCTAATATAGTTGAATTAATATATACAATTTATTGCACTACAAGAAGAGGTGGTTTTTGTAACAAATAATAAATAATGTGGACTCTAATTGGGAATTGAATTTGACTGTATCTCCAATATTTATTCCACTCACTGTCTGCGGTATTTGTGCGATAATGGTACTTTAATTCCACCTTAAAATGTGTTCACACGTCAATCATCCAGGTCAGATTTGTGAGAGTTAAGGTTTTAATGAGGATTGTGTGTACAAACTGGCATAAGTCTACACTGCCTACAATAAGAGAGAAGAAACTTTATAATTGGCTATTATTGTGGGCAGCCTACATGTAACCACAATTCTATAAAATTAGAAAAACACATAAAATAACTTTTAATAGTGAAAGTCCAATTATATATTATGAAAGTGAATGATATATTTTTAATAAACATCTTCATGTTCATATTATAGTTTTTGAAGCTGTAAAAATGTTGCCGGGGTAAAGTGGAATGTAGGTTTACAGAGTCTGTGCGACAGTAGGATTTCACCTCCTCTACTCTATTTTGTATTTCTGTAACATCGAAGTAGAAAAATCTGGATTTTAGGTCAGTAACATGTTCAGACAGATGGATGCCAGGGTACCCAATTCCAGTCCTTAAGGGCTGCATGCAGTCCAGGATTTCCATCTTACATTTCTGCCAAGGAACTTTGGTTACCAGGTAAATTTGACTACCTGGTAGGACAAAATCTGGACCGGATTTCAGCACCCTTGCTCTATGGCAGGGGTGGGCAAATCCAGTCCTCGAGGTCCGTATCCAAGCCAGACTTTCTGCCCTACAGGTAAACACTTTCACCTGGGGTTCCATTTACCTTGGTGAAAGCGGTTTCTCCCTGGTAGGATGCAAAACCTGGATTCAAGCCTTAATGGACTGGACTTGCCCATCAGAGGAGGTCAGATCCATTCCTCAAGGGTTGAATTCAAGCCGGGATTTGCATCCTACCAGGCAGGAAATGCTTTCACCAAGGTAAATGAAACCCAGGTGAAAGTGTTTACCTGTAGGACAGTCTGGCTTGGATACGGCCCTCGAGGACTGGATTTGCCCAACCCTGCTCTATGGGGATGAGGTGGGACAGTCTTAGAAGTGTCATGAGAGTAAAAATGGTACGATAGCGTGCCTCAACCTCAAGCTGCGTCCTGCTGTACCCCTTCCTTATCTCAAGAAAGGACAGAGCCAAACAAACGTGACATCAGTCCTAACGTGCATGTATGCAAAAAAAAAAGACAGCTAATGATGCAAATTAACACAGTGAAAACAGGGACAGACGAACACAAAAAGCAGGAACGAACCCTTTTAAGCATAAATGGAGAGAATGCCCGAAACAGTGAATGTAGAATTAACAAATGCAGCTAGAGTCTGGTGTTCCGTCCACATGCGTAACACACGCTGCAGGAAGCTGCACCACCTGCAGAGCTGCAGATAAATACACTCCCTTCCGCAGTGGCGGCAGCATCAGCTTGGGACTTCAGCTACAGTGAAAAAGAGCGTCTCTCGCCGAGCGTGCATTTGTGACTTGATAACAGCGACCTCCATTCACCCCAAATTTCTACCAGATGCAGCATCCTGACTCTATGCCACAGTTTCAGTTGGGCCCCATAATGCATCAGCTTCTTATTTTGTAGATATATATTCCATTAAAAAAAACAAAAACACAATCACCATTTAACAAATGACTGGATTCATTATAGATTCACGTACGGTATTTGTCTGTCTAGCTTAAAACAAAATCCCACTTGTTCCGCATTCAGAAGCAGAATGTAAGCTGCTCCTGACAGATTTGGCGAAGGTGCTGCAGGCAGAAGCTGTCACACGTCCAAGGAGCAGGCAGATCTGGAGAATCTGTGGTGTAACAACGTCAAACTAGAGAAGTTGTCCGAAATAGGTAGATGACACAGGAGTCATTCCAATGAATCTCAGAGGTCAAAGTGTGGAAACTTTTTTCATCCCAGTTCACTATTGTGTTTACAATTTGGCTCAAGGCTCAGAAGGACACGCATTTGTTTCAAGAACCACATAAATCCAATCTGGAGTAAGTCCTTCCATGGCTATCAAGAAATGGAAAAGAAAGGGAGGCAAAAAAGCCAAATTAAGTGGAAAATGATGGAGTGTAACAAGAGTACTGCCTTCAGTGTTGACTGGTGAGCACGGCTAGAGTAGAAGGCTAGAAACAAGCTTTATTGGCAGATAGCCAGATATCAAATGTGCATAAATCAACACTAAAGAGTGCTTGGAGACCAATAAAACACCGCCGTTCTTTAAATAATCTCACAGACTCTCTCTGAGGTATCTGCACCTCGTTGAGGTTTATGCTAATCGTTCTGCTACACTTGATGGATTTCCTGAACAGAAAGGGAGAACTGACTATACAGGTTGATGCATCAGAATTTCATTTCTTTTTCACTTCTACCATGATAATAACCCCTTATGTCATTTAGTTCTCAGGTTGGGTTCATAGATTTTAATATCTGGCTTATCTCACAGGCTAAACTGGTTAAAATTTATGAAGGAAAATCAGTGTGGCTACATGTTTTAATTTACTCATTGGTGTTTGCACAGGCTGTGTGTATTTACACTCTCTCGGTATTCTATTACTCGCTATCTTTCTGGCCATAACCGATAGTGCCAGAACTTACGACCTGTTGGATATTGGACTGACATGCTGACTGAGCACAAAGGATGAGGTAAAATGCGAGGGGGGGGGGAAAGGAGGGATGAGGGATTAAGTCTTGTTTAATCGGCTTCCTAACTTCATCTGAGAGAAGTCAGCTGCTTCTTTTTCATTTTTTTTTCTTTTTTACTGGATTACCTTTGTTCTTGTAAGAGGCGATCAGCCCGCTGGGCAGATTTACCCATTTCCTGTGGCTCAACCACTGATGGATAAGGAGGAAGAGGTTTCTCAATGCTGAATAGTCACAGAGATTCTAAGAGAACAGTTAAATATAATTGTAGCAAATTGCAGCCCTTAATTTGCCCAACAATGACTGCGAAGTGACGTGGGGCGAGCAAAAGGGTGTGAGAGTACATGTGTATGTATATGGGTGTAAGTGAGTGAATAAAGTGGTCAAAAAATCAACGACTACATGTAAACAGCAATCAGTGTCACCAATGCAGAATGAGGTCAAGGTTTATTTCACTAGCAACCCGCAGTTCTCACCTGTACATGAAGGGGGCGACGGTCGCCGTGTTAGGGTGGTTGTGCTGCTGCTGCTGAGGAAGTTGAACTACTCCATTCCCTCCTGGTGCTGCTCCTCCCACTCCACCTCCTCCTCCCAGCATTCCAGTCGACCCAGATAAGGCAGAGGTACTGGTGGAGGAAGTCATGCTGGTCCTTTTAGCCTCAGAGCCTCCCACAGAACGCTGCACGTAGAAGCTGCTGCTCGGACCTCCTCCTTTGCTCAGCTTGGGCCCCTCGCCACCTCGCATATTGCCGCTGCTGTTTAAGGCAACCTGGCTCTGACCCTGCGACTGATTTTGAGACTTGCTCGTTGTAGTAGAAGGGGGTTTAAGTCCAGGTTTGGGGATTCCACTGGAAACCGAAGAACTGCCATCTTTCTTTGTGGATGACAGCTTCCCTCCTTTGGGGATGAGGCTGGCGATTTTGGACGATTTCTTGGTGGGGTCAGGATATGCGTCACGCTCCTCTTTGGATGGTTCGCTCTCTTTTGATTTCCCCGATCTGCCTTTCTCCTCTTTGTCTTTGGACGTTGGCCTATTGCCATTGGATGCTTTTGAATATGAAGAGGAAGAAGATGAAGCCTTGGTTGGTGCAGTGACAGATGATCCGGGGGTCTTTGTAGGCATCTGCTTGGAAGTAGCACTGCTACTGACGCTGCCGCACACTGACCCCGACGGCGGCAGTCCGTCCTCCCCACACTCCGACAGGTCGTCCTCCTCCTGCAGAGCCATCTCTGCCACAGAGGGCGACGCTCGCGAGGCCGATCGAGGGTTAATCAGACGAAACTTGTCCAGCATCGACCTCTGTGGCCCAGCGCCGCCCAGCATCCCTTTGGAGCCATCACCACCGTGCTGCAGGAAGCCTTCAGAGGCTGGGTTGGACTGACTTTGGGAGGGGGTATGCGTGGGGCTGGCCAGCATCGATGACGTGGCGCTGTGCTTGAGGTTCATGGATTTGCTGCGCCAGGACTTGCTGGCATTGGGGGACGGGATGGCAGAGGCCAGCTGCTGCCCACTGAGGCTGGTGGTTACTGTTCCACCAGTACCACTTCCATTCATTCCTCCAGCTGCTGGGAGGCCCCTTGCTGCTTCTGCAAAAGCAATGACATAATAAATGCTCTGTCACAGCTGAGGCCTAAAAGGTAACATCAAAAACACAAACATGGAAGACTTCATGTCAAAATGTATCAAACTTTCAGTTCTTTTGGATGAATTCCAGAAGGTTAAAAAGCATCTCTTTTGGCACCAGGTAGGCATCAAACTCTAAAACAAAACTCAGGCCTCGAGGGTTGCAATTCAGCCAGGTTTTTTGACCTACCAGGGAGACCACTCCCTCACATGAAGCCATTTGCTGCCTGGGAGGACACAAAGCCCGGCTGTATTGTGGTCTTCGAAGATTGGATTCTGATATTCTGGATATCTGATATAAATCTTCTGTGGCTTTGAAAAGACCAGTACTTAATCCTGATTGGACAAATATAACCATGTGGTGTCTCAAAGAGGTGGAAGTGTATTCTAACATCCTATTCCGACCTTCTCTCTGTTGATTTATAGGCATCACTGGCTTTGAACTGGGGATCATCAACCTAGTCCTATGAGGCCCAAATCCCAAACTGGGATCACAGGTGAAAGCGGGATGGTCAGAAAACCCTACTGGACCTTAGAAGGACTGGGTTACTGTAGACAACAGGTCACCATGGTGCCTTCACAACAACAGCTGGTTCAACATTCGCTCATGTAAATAGAGCATGTGAAGTTCGGAAAAGTAAACTTTTACATTCCAAAAAAATGTGCCGAGCTCCGAAAATACCTGTGGAATTGAAGCTGCTTAGAAGTGTAGAAACAGTGTGTGTCTGATCCAGGGAATTCTCCACTGTGACTGGTCGAGAAAAACGGTGTTTCAGGTAGATTTTAGTGTCTCGGGCTCAAACCAAAAACTGCTGAAATAATTTCTAGCATGTCCGGAGGTGCGAGGACCGTGGTAATATGTTCAATATTTTCCAGAACATGTGCCCTTTAACAGTTGTGTTTCCTCGCCGGTCCTAAAGCTGCCCTGTGATGCAGCGCAAAGCTGGTTATTTCTGCCAGGTTTTCAATCAAAGCTTCCAAGGAAATTCAACATACTGAGCCAAACCTCACACACACGTGCACGTACGCACACACATCATTGTACTTCTATCTATGTGAGGACTTTCATAAGCATGAGGCATTCCCCATCCTACCCTAACCATCCAAACTAAACTTTTAACCCTAACCCTAACCCTGCACCTAACATAAACTCAATCCTAGCCTCAACCTTATAACCACGTCTTAACCTTCAGGCCTTTGAAGTTTTGAGGACTGGCCAAATGTCCTCACGTTGCTAGTAGAATGAGTATTTTGGTCCTCGGTATGTAGCATGTACAACAACACACACACATAGCCCCCCCCCCCACACACACACACACACACTTCCTCAAACATTCCTTTGAAGTTGTGAGGATCAGCCAAAATGTCCTCACTTTGCTAGTAGAATGAGTATTTTGGTACTCGGTATGTAGCTAGTACAAGAACACACACACACACACACACACACACGCACACACACACACACGCTATCAATCATGTCTATAAAACAAATGCTTTAGCATCCGCTGCTGGCTGTTGACCCTTGCACACCTCGCTTTTCCTGGCTGATACTTCCACCATCAATACTCTTCTCTTCCCTCTTCCCTCTCAATCTCCCTTACTCTCTCTCTTTCTCACACACACACACACACACACACACACACACACACACACACATGAGACAGTTCTAGCAGAGTTCGCGTTAGAGAACACATGTAAGAGGAAACCAACACAGCAGAAAACGAGTGGAAGGGAGGGAGAATCCAAAACTCAGAGATGTGAGAGCAAAGTGAGGAAGGGAGGAACAGTGACAGCATTTGGCTTTGCATCATTAGCCAGAGTGTTCGGCTGTCATTTAGGGGTCGGCTGGCTGCGAGTCACCCCAGGCTTCATTTTAAATCGCCTTCAGAAAGACGATACGAGAGGGTTCAAGTTTGGACAACATTTCCGCCAGCTTTGAAATCTCTGAGCCGCGTGTGAGACAAGGACTCTGGCGGGCTGTGCCACATAAAAGACTAACAAAACAATGTAGCGATGGCTAAACACTCCATATGTCTCAATCAAGGTAGTTACTATTTAGTGCTTCTTTTTTTTTTTTAGCCGTAAACGCCTGCTAGGCTGCTTCTGTGCCACTTCAGGTAGTTATTATTTTATGGCTGTGTTTTATGTCTGTGGATGTGTAAAATGATTGTAGTTTAAGTGGCATAATAAACATCTTGGCAAAGTCACTTCGGGAAACACATCCAACAGAACCAGCTGAATCCTCTGTTGCAAAACCATCCATCCATCCATCCATCCATCCATCCATCCATCCATCCATCCATCCATCCATCCATCCATCCATCCATCCATCCATCCATCCATCCATCCATCCATCCATCCATCCATCCATCCATCCATCCATCCATCCATCCATCCTCTACTTATCCGGGGTCTGGTCGCGGGGGCAGCAGCCTAAGCAGAGAAGCCCTGACTTCCCTCTCCCCAGCTACTTCTTCCAGCTCATCCGGGGGATCCCCAGACGTTTCCAGACCAGTCGAGAGACATAGTCTCTCCAACGTGTCCTGGGTCTTCCCGGGGGCCTCCTACCGGAGGGACATGCCCTGAACACCTCACCAGGGAGGCGTCCAGGGGGCATCCTGACTAGATGCCCAAGCCACCTCATCTGGCTCCTCTCAACGCGGAGGAGCAGCGGCTCTACTCCGAGCTCCTCCCGGATGGCAGAGCTTCTCACCCTATCTCTAAGGGAGAGCCCAGCCACCCTACGGAGGAAGCTAATTTCGTCCGCTTGTACCCGTGATCTTGTTCTTTCGGTCATTACCCAAAGCTCATGACCATAGGTGAGGCTACGAACGAAGATCGACCGGTAAATCGTTGCAAAATGAGCAAAATGTTGCAAAACCTCAACTTGTTAAATGGTCGAAAACTCTTAAGACTCTTAAGCCATATTAACAAGTGATGCTCAACACTGCTATAATATTGATATTTGGGTAACTTGGGAAACATCCTCAGCAATGGTTTGGAAGCCATTTATGAGTCATCCGCTCCAGCAGGTATGTGTCAGATTTATGATGCCGTCTCCTTATGTAAATGGTCTTTTACTCCCGTTGACATCTACAAATGATCCATCCAAGCCTGTAGCTGTGTAAAAGTGGTGACGGCGAGCGCGCTGATATGAGCTGAAGAGTTGGTGCAATCGATGGAACATCAGCTTGTCGCGGGGGGAATAGTGGGGAAGCAAATGAGTTTCTGTGCTTGTGCGCTGATGTGGTACGGAGGGATGTGAATCGTGGTGCGACAGACAAAAGCTCCCCTTGTGTTTTCGCCTGTCCTCTGTATCACCCTCTGTATCATCTTTAGCGACAGTGGAGCGCCCCTGCAGCGGTGTGCTGATGAGAATTAAAGACATTAGAAGCAGTTATTTGATATTTTATGTATGTGTCTTCCCAATTAAATCTGTCCTTAAACCCACCGCCGCCGTTCCCCCAGAGGCAGTCATGCAGGGCCGCTACACTTTTCAACGTGCAGGTACTTGTTGTTGCCATGGCGACATGATTCTGTCCCCCCCCACTTCTTGTGGACTGGCTAACTTAAACGAACATACAGTTGTATTTATCTTGGACGGTGACAGGTCTTCTTTACCTTTCGGAAATATTTTTATTTTTACTCACAGTTCCAATTTTGCTAACAGGAATCAATAGTTTGGCACTTGAATTTAGTTAAAGCTGGTGCAAACAATTTATTCATGACAGGTTGGGTCATCTATCCATATTTCCTTTTTATAAAAGAAAGGAATGGCAGCATGAGTAATTCAACTTTGTATTTGTGTGTTTGTGTGCGCTCGCTCAAATTAGCACGCTAAAAGCAACAGAGCACTTACGGAGTACCAATAATCTTAAAAAAAACACATGGGAAAACTGAGTGGTTGCTAATCTTCTACTCACCACGTAAAAAAAAAAGAACACCTAAAATTAATGCTATCAGCACATAATGACCACCGTCACCATCTAACCCTTATGGCACGAGACGGAGTAACTACGGTTTATTTTGAAAAAGCAAACAGCATGGTGGAAAAGGTCAAAAGGTATTTTTACCAAGAAGAAGCCAAACTATAAAGCAGCCAAAAAAGAAGCATGCGTGCGTCCTGAGCCAAACACTTCCTGTATTCTTTTGGCATCTGCCTGGGCTGCTGCCTGCTGCTGCCCAGAAGCTCCTGACGGTACTGCTGACATTTGCAAGACCCGACTTCTCTTGTCGTTGCTTCTACTTTCGACAAGAGCATCCTGTCATCTCTCCTGCAGTGAATCTCCAACACCTGCTGTCTCCTCTCCGCAATTTCAGGTTTTTCAGCAGGCAGCAGTTGCCCTGTTTCAATGCTACAGAAGTGGAAGAATTCCCCTTAAAGTTTTTTTTACCCCCTTTTTCTGGTTTTCCCACCAGGACAACCGCTTTGATTTTCAGTTATCATCATAGTGTTCCTTTCCTTGATTAAATCTATTAATTTTGACCTATTTTACAAAGTATAACAAGCCTGATGAGGTTGTACCCAACTAACAACACTTTGATAAAATCTCAGTTAATTAGTTAAAATCTTGTCTGAGACACAGTCCAGATTGTTTTTGTTTAATCATTCCATCTTCCAATAAGATATGGGGTGCCACATGGTGCTAACCATGGTCCTTTAAGTTTTATTGTATTCTTAAACTATAAAAGCCTTTCATCCTTTATATTTCAATTTCAACTCGTTGCCTTTGACACTTGTTTCACTCCAGGTTTCACTCCACTCAGGGTCTTTTCCCAAATTTATGGAATAAAAAAATAAGAAATGTATGATATTCTCAGATTTTGGTTACTTTACACATTTATTTACAACTACCGTATTTTCTGGACTATATGTCGCTCCAGAGTTTAAGTCGCACTAGCCAAAAAATGCATAATAAAGAAAAAAAATAGATATATAAGTCGCACTGGACTATAAATTGCATTTTGGGGGAAAATTTATTTGATAAAATCCGAGACCAAGAACATACATTTCACCTTGAAAGGCAATTAGCAACCATTAGCATGGATTAGCAATAGGGTTACGGTATGCTAACGTAACACATTCAGCTACATGACCCACAACGAACTGAGTACGTGGCTGCTTTGTTAACGTAACATATTAACAGTTATTCAGATAACTATAGCATAAAAAACATCTGAGCAAGTTTACCAAACAATCAAGTCTAACTCCATAGACGAAGCACCGCTTCTTCTTCTGCGTCGCTAAAGGAACTCGTTCCTCAGGTACACGCCTAGAGCGCCCTCTTGTGCTTGTCAGTGTGAAAATAACAAACATGTGAAATTCTGTAATAATGTATTTATTTAACATATAAGTCGCTCCGGAGTACAAGTCGCACCCCCTGACAAACCATGAAAAAAAGTGCGACTTATAGTCCGGAAAATACGGTATACATCAAGATTACTTTTGTGACTTCATCATGCTAACTCATCAACACTACAGCCCCCTACATTCTCCTAGGTTACAGTTTACTGTGCCAAAAATTCAGATCAATCCCATAACAAAGAAGAAACCTCAACCAAAGCTAACAAACCGACTCCAACCTGTCTTTGCTTCAATATAGTATTTAAATTTCCCACAGGCTGTGGGCAGAAGTGTCTTTCAACATTGCACAGCGAACATATTGGATGAACTGAAAAAAGTTCCTGCTTTCTCGGTGTGTTTTGAAATTGTTGTGGGCTGAAATGTTTCATACTTGCTATTAATCATCTTTATTGCCGGGAATTTTTTTCTGCATGTGTTATAATGAAAATGAAACAAGTCTGATTAAAAACAGATAACCAGGATGATGATA
The DNA here is from genome assembly GCF_901000725.2 of Takifugu rubripes. Lineage (NCBI taxonomy): Eukaryota > Metazoa > Chordata > Actinopteri > Tetraodontiformes > Tetraodontidae > Takifugu > Takifugu rubripes. The sequence goes on along the minus strand of NC_042302.1, from coordinate 1,975,299 downwards.
ATTATATACATTGTGTTACATATAAATGGTTGATTGCATTATAATAAATAAATAAATAAACACCATCCAATCACTACAATGTGAGCCAACAGGTCAAATCTAACTCTGATTGTCAGACCCACAATTATGTCAATTCATTTAATTGTGCTTGAGAGAGCAGCTTTAATCAGCACCTCTGTTCTCTCGCTAGGAAACGAGTCTGCATCTACTAATTGTCGTCTGTTATAATTCACATGAACCTGGCATGATTCGGCACCCTGGGTGACGCAGATTCATGTGTCTGAGAAGGTGCTGCCACCCAGTGGCTGGGAGGCAGACTCTATCCCGCGATATGAAGGCAGCTCTCACCTCTGTCGTTGCCGCTAGCATACTGCAGAGGCTTGTTCTTGTCGATGCTGTTGAAGCTCTGACTGCGGCGGTTAAGATTGGACGACCCCGGGCTCCTGGAGACCCCGCTGCCTGCAGCAGAGACTCTGGAGGGGCCTGGTAACCTGGAGGAAAAACAACCATTATCAGGATATTTCTGACCAGGAAACACGGCAGCTTGTTCACTGCTATAAGTTTTAATCAATTAATTGCTCCCTTAATGCTGAAGTAAATCAGGCAAAGGCTGATTATAGAATTTTGAAGCAGTCTTCTTACTACTTCTTACTATAACATTCTTTATTCTGTATATAATACATGTGGAAGGTAATAAAATGAATCTATGAAGTCTGCTCCTTCTGTCATCCCTTGTTCTACCTCCCACATGTACAACACACACATTGCCAAGGTTATCTCCGCTGTAGAGAAACAACTGCCAGACGTGTCTGTCTGTTTCACACACACACACACACACACACACACACACGCACACACACACACACACACACACACACACACACACACACACACACACACGCACTACTTATTTTCACATAATCTCTTTCATTTGTCAAAAGCTGCCGGTGTGAAATGTGGATTTGCTCTGCTGCAGCTGGAGAACTTTTCCACACCTCCCGAGAGGATGTTGGAAGAATGATCTCATCGGGATCCTGCTGCTGTTGTTTTTTGTGGGATGCACTTTAACACGCGCGCTGTCACCCGGAGAATGGACGGGGAACTGCACGTCTGCAGTGTATCTGCCTCCCTTGCTACCATTTGAATTCAATTTGAGGTAGCGAATGCTGCAAGATTACAAAAAAGATCAATAACGTTGAAAATAACTTTGTAAACTGAGCAGGTGTCGTCCAATAAATCGCATCATTAAAGGTAACAGAGCTGTTTCCACACACATGGTGAACAAGGTCGCTCATAAATGCAAGTTTTTTCAGCTCCCTTGGAAAATAGAGCTATCCTCCATCGCCTTTGCTCGATTGTGAGGAAACATGGATGTCAGGAACTATATAAATATGCTTGTAAAGAGAATGATTTGAAAATAAAAAAGGTAACTTGAGGAAGTGTGCCAGAGGGAGAAGTTGTTCCATAAAGCTCAGACTCCATGTTATATTTTAACAAAGGAGTCAAACTACACACCCGTGTACGAAGCCTCGTCAAACACTGCCACCTAGCGAGCAAGCAGTGTAACTACACCAAATCAGCTAATGCTCAGTTTCCTCTTCCTGGATGATCTGATTTATTTGTGTTCCATCAAAAATCACGTCAGTTTTTCTTGCATATTACAGCTGATTCATTACAGAAACAACAGATAAACAAGGTGATTTGGAAAAGATTAAAAGTTTGTAAAAGTAAATGAAAAGCATTGGAAACCTTGAATATTAAAGTTTATGTATCAGCTGTGGTTGCAGCCCCGACTCCAAAAATATTGAAGAACAAAGGAAAGGCTGAGAAAATGGAATGAAAAGGAAAAGAATGAATTAGGGGGCAAATAGTGAAGGTGCAAACCCAGAGGAAAGAAAATGAGAGGTAAACACAGAGGAAATGAGGGTTAGATTGTAATTCCAATGGAAATCAGAGGGAGGCTCTTTTATCATCACATTCTTTCATCTCTCAAAATACATGTTTGATAAAGCATCAGCAGAATGGGGCTGCAGAGGGAGACAGAAGCTGCGGACGGGGATGTTAATCTCGCATAGACCCTGCAGACGAGAGGCGCAGCACAATAACACTTCTGAGGCTTTTGCTCGCTGCTTTTTCAAAAAGGTTTGATTATGTTGCTCACGATGGCTGGGGTGTCTTTACATTTTCTTATTTCCATAAAAATGCAAATGCTGGTACTTATTTGGGGGCAAATGCAAAACTTTTAGTCAGGAAACAGTTTTATCTTGAATCTTGTAACATTTATCGTTTGTTTTATCTATATAAAGGCATAAATGTTATCGTAAATATACTTTTCATGCATAGTTGTGCGTATATGGAGGCCTATGTACAATGATTATGTGCTTTTATGCACAAACATTTATTTTAATGCCTTTCTATACTACTGAGACACTTTAAACCAACTGATATTAGCTTAAAATGGAGATTTTGCTTTTGAGCCATTCATTTAAGTGAACTTCTCACTGAAGAGAGCTTGAGACGTTAACGTTTATCTGGTTCGTGCAGCCATTTCTCTGAATATCAGATAGATCAATCAATCAATCTTTATTTATATAGCGTCTTTCACAATCAGAATTGTTTCAAGGCGCTTTCCAGAATCCCAGGGCCTGACCCCAGACAAGCAAGCAAGAAACCTTGAGCGGGAACAGGCTCATGTAGGGGGACCCACCTGCTGATGGCTGGCAGGTGGGTCAACTTTGAACCCTCTCGCTGGATGGGAGGGGAGAGGAGAGGAGAGGAGAGGAGAGGAGAGGAGAGGAGAGGAGAGGAGAGGAGAGGAGAGGAGAGGAGAGGAGAGGTAGAGGGAAGGGAAGGGAAGGGGAGGGGAGGGGAGGGGAGGGGAGAGGAGAGGAGAGGAGAGGAAACCATGACCCAGTGGGGTGACAGAGGCCTGTCAGGTGATCATGTTTCCGGACCCCGGCAGCCTTGGCCTATAGCAGCACAGCTAAGATGCTAACCTAATGATTAGACGACCCCCTAAGTATGATAATTTGTCTGTCTATGATAGTAACTGGAACTACAGAATTAGTAACAATAAGCTTTTTCAAAGAGGTAGGTTTTAAGTCTGACCTTAAAAGTAGCGATGGAGTCAGCCTCCCGTACCTGGACATGGAGCTGGTTCCATAGCAGGGGGGCCTGGTAGCTAAATGCTCGGCCCTCCATTCTACTCCTAGAGACTCTGGGAACCACAAGTAGACCAGCATTCTGAGAGCGGAGCGGTCTATTGGGCTGGTAAGGTATCACTAGCTCCTCCAGGTAGGATGGAGCGAGGCCTCTGAGGACCTTGTAGGTCAGAAGAAGAATTTTAAAAATGATTCTAAATTTAACGGGCAGCCAATGAAGTGACGCCATTACAGGAGATGTGATCTCTTTTGTCAATACCTGTCAGAACTCTGGCTGCAGCATTTTGGATCAGCTGGAGGCTTCTTAAAGAGTTGTTTGGACACCCTGATAATAAAGAGTTACAATAGTCCAGCCTGGAAGTAACAAATGCATGGACTAACTTTTCAGCATCATGCAGCATCAGTAGTTTCCTGATCTTTGTGAAGTTCCTCAAGTGAAAAAAGGCACTTCTAGAGACTAATTTAATTTGGGAGTTGAAGGAGAGGTTTTGGTCAAAAGTTACTCCAAGATTCCTCACAGAGAGACTAGATGTTAATGAGATACCATCTAGAGTGATCATGTGATCTAATCTATCCCTGAGAGGTTCAGGACCAAACACCATGACCTCAGTTTTTCCTGAGTTAAGGAGGAGGAAATTTGAAGACATCCAGGACTTTATGTCTTTAAGACAGGTCTGAAGCTTCACTAACTTCTCTGTCTCCTCTGGTTTCATGGATAAATAAAGCTGAGTGTCATCAGCATAACAATGAACATTTATCCCATGCTGCTGAATAATGTTCCCTAAGGGAAGCATGTACAAGGTGAAAAGGATTGGTCCAAGTACAGAACCTTGTGGAACTCCATGGCTAACCCTACTGTATGAAGAGGGAACACCATGGACATGAGCAAACTGGCATCTATCAGATAAATACGATCTGAACCAGTCTAGTGCTGTCCCTTTAATGCCAATCACATGTTCCAGTCTCTGTAACAGGATCCTGTGATCAACTGTATCAAAAGCAGCACTGAGGTCCAGCAGAACCAGCATAGAGACCAGTCCATGATCTGAAACTATGAGGAGATCATTAGTGACTTTAAGAAGTGCTGTTTCTGTGCTGTGATGAGCTCTAAAGCCTGACTGAAACATCTCAAACAGGCTGTTTCTCTGCAGGTGCTCCAGTAACTGAGTCACCACCACCTTCTCAAGAGCTTTAGAGATAAAAGGAAGGTTGGATATCAGCCTATAGTTTGCTAACACATCGGGATCCAGTGATGGTTTTTTAAGCAACGGCTTAATCACTGCCACCTTGTAGGACCGGGGTACATAACCTGACACTAAAGAACCATTGATCTGGTCCAGGATAGAGCTGCCTATCAATGGTAAAACATCCTTCAAGAGGTGTGTTGGGATGGGATCTAAGAGAGACGTGGACTTACGGAACTTGGACGTGAACTTGGATTTCTGAGTTAGCGATGACGCCTCAGAAAAATATATAGGGCTGAAGGAGTTTAAGGGCTCGTTGGAGAACCTGTATGTTCCCACAGTCAGCACATCTGGTGATGGTCCAGTTGTTGGGATGGCCTGGTTAGCTTTTTCTCTGAGAGCTAGAACTTTATCAGTGAAGAAGCTCATGAAGTCTTCACCACTAAGGGAAGAAGGGATACGTGGATCTAAAACACTGTGACTCTTGGTTAATTTGGCCAAAGTGCTGAAAAGAAACCTGGGGTTGCTCTTATTTTCCTCAATTAAAGAAGAAAAATAAGCTGTTCTAGCCCTACAGAGGGCCTTTTTATAAACTACCAGACAGTCTTTCCAGGCTACATGATAGCTGTCTATTTTACAAGAATGCCACTTCCTTTCTAGTCTTCACACTTTCTGCTTGAGGGTCCTAATGAGTGAATTATACCAGGGGGCACACATTTCATCGCTGGCCAGATTGGGGAGGGGACCAGAGAATGTTCTTTATGCTATAGTTATCTGAATAACTTTTAATATGTTACGTTAACAAGTTCATTGTGGGTCATGTAGCTGAATTTGTTACGTTAGCATACCGTAACGCTATTGCTAATCCATGCTAATGGATTGCTAATTGCCTTTCAAGATGAAATGTATGTTCTTGGTCTCGGATTTTATCAAATAAATTTTCCCCCAAAATGCGACTTATAGTCCAGTGCGACTTATATATCTATTTTTCTTCTTTATTGTGCATTTTTTGGCTAGTGCAACTTAAACTCCGGAGCAACATATAGTCCAGAAAATACGGTAAACATTTCACACGCTGAACAGGCAAAGACACCAGGTGAAACAGACGGTGAGGCCATGCTAATGCTAATAGTCGGCGGAGCCCTGTATTTGTTTAATATGGGTTGTTTCGCACTGTTGTTATCAGGTGACTAGAATGTCCCAAGTGTTCAAATTTTAAGTAAAGTGAATACAACACACCGTGCACAGTGCAACCAACGAACGATTGAGAAGACAGGAAGTGACGCAATACGTTACCGGAACACCAAACCATGTTGCATATAGAATATGTAACATCTGATCCAGTCTTGCAGCAATAACCATATTTATATGAAGAGCAGATAAATCATGTGTACGTGGAGCTAAACTGTAAATGGGGCTCCAGAAAGAGAAAAATGCAGTAAAACTCTGACGCCCCCGAAGACGTTATTGTCCATTCAGACACCAGCAGAGCGCCAGACACACGTCAATACTTTTCCTGCTTTAGAACTTTGCTTCGGGAACAGAAGAGACAATATAAAGCGGGTTAAAAATAACTCCATTGGCCGGGGATTAAACGCCAGATTCACATATGTGACTGTGAGTCAGACGGCAACAAAGCCCGAGTGACCCTCACATCGGAGAAGACGTGGGTTGCTTGTGTGTTTCTTCGTATCTAGAGTACGAGAGTGAAATTTCTGCAAAGCCGCGGAGGTCGGGTGGGCCGTCAGCGGTCTAAGAGGGCAGATTACCACCCGTGGGGCCGGGGCGTTTTGGCCATCGCTCAGCGGCAGCGAGGGAGGAATTATTACGGCTTCAGACCAAGTCTAAGCTGAAATAAATGCAGCGAGCGTCAGACAGTTGAACTCTGGGTGTGTGTGGCCACGGAATGTAGGTATATATATAAGCTCACCACCAAATCAGGTTGGGTTACTCTGAATTCTTAACAGGTTCTTTACAAATTTGACTTATTACAACTGAGACAAGCTTCTGAAACCTCCTTGTTCTCATTTAAATCAGCTATTGAGCTCTTCCTATAGGACAACATATATCTATCTGCTATATTTACCTTGTGTTTTTCTTCTGTGGTGACCCTATTCCACTGTGGCCCGGAGGACTTGCATATCTTGCTGTGAGACTGAGGGGACAAGCAGAGAAGAGGACAGACAAACTGTTAACACGGGCGGGGGAGAAACTCGCGCAGCAGCAGCCTGCTGGGAATTTTTGGAATCCATGCTTTAATGTAATAAAGTAAGTGAGAGGATGCATTCAGTCAGCCGAGAGGAAGGAAGAATGAGTTCATTAAGAAGAGGAGAGGAGCTGTCCAGTAGCCCGCCTGGATGTCTCACATGATGCCCCGCAACATGTTCATCAGCACATGCTTATGACTCAGCTAACAATGGTGGCTAATCCAGTTAAAGCAGGAGGGTCTGAGGAATTTACACCACCGGTGGTGTTGCAGGAAAGGCACGAAAACACACATTTACACACACACATGCATACACAGAAGAGGAGGAAGAGCAGCACCAGTCAGAGTTTTTAGGGGCAGTGAGTCACTGGCAGAGGCAGGAAATAACGCCTTGTGTCAGACCAGACCTCTGCAGTCATGGCTGACAGGAAGTAGTTAAAGCTGCAATTTATGGAAAAGCCTTTAATCTTCATGTATACGGCACGTAAACAATGGAAGGTCGATTGCCCCGGCACGGATGTTGTTTATTCTTGTAAGTGTTCTGACCGTAATGTCCGCGATGACTTCAAGCCAGGGGCGTGTAGCTCGCTGGCTGCTATAAACTCGACTAGCTGCTATTTACAGTTAGCCTCTATTATATACACATAAGGTTAAAACAGTACTCGGAATTGGAAGAGGACTTTTTTTTCTAGTGAAAAACATACTGGATGCATCAGAACAATCCAGGACTGTATGGACAAAAAGGGGCTTTTAGAATTGTCAGTAGTCCCTCAGCTAGCATGACGCTAGCAATGAATTGCGAATGTTGTGACCGTATCTGCAGTTCTCTCTGTTACAAGAAGTAATTGAGACAAAAATAAAGACATTAAAATGTGTAAATATAGTGCTCAGGTCAGCTACTCGGCCAACATGTTCCTCTTATCTTAAAAAAGACCACACAATTACAGACATATACGCGATATATACATCACATATGCGAGATTCCCATCAATAATGAGCTCATACCTTTTCTGGGCTGAGAAGAGGTCAAAAGATGTCCAGTTTGGATGCCCAGAACTGTTAATCTCTCCAACTCTGCTCAGCAAAGAAACATCGCGCTTCAGCTAAAGGACAGAGGACGCTACAAAAGATCCTCGGCTTTTATGCCAACCGGACACAACTTGTTCTCTGTTTTAAGATCGTGGGCCGAGGGTTTGGCATCTCCGACTGAGAAGAGACGCACAGCGTGGACACTTCAGCTTCTGTCTGCATTTTATTTCCCTCCAAATTACAACAGCAGGTCTCAAGCTGCCGTGCTCAGTCTGACATGAAAACGACTTTTTGTTTCGCCACACAGCGCACATTGTAAATTGTATCGCACAATCGCATTATCGACAGGTAAAAGAGACGAGCAATGGAGGCCTTAGTAACACAGCACACCATCGTTTTAATCAGCGACTCCGCTTTTTAAAGGACTCGGTTGTCTTCAACGGACACATAATGAAACTCAGCCTGTAGATGAACCCAGCCTCCCTCTGGGGAGTCCAGGTCACTTCTAAACACCTGCAACGAAGTCCATTTCTAATTGACCTTGGAGCAGGTCATGTTGATATGCTAACGAGCCGCGGAGGCGAGTCCGGGCAGTTTCCAACGAGGAAGCGTCAATGTACCGTGTTATTAATGAGGGCTGTGATACACGACACGCTGGTTAATGATGTTTGGCAACTAAATCTGCTCTTTAGTTGCACACCTCCACACACGCGCGACACACACACTACATTACTGGTGGGTTCTGTGCTCTGCTAAATGACCTAAATGGCAGCAGGCGCACAGAAATGACAAATCTTGAAGTGCGATTAATGGCGCCTGTCACACACTATGGTCTGTTTTTATAGTCTTCAGAACAAATATCAAGTGGCAACCTTCCATATGTGCGTATAAACCAAGAGGCATTAAAGACGGCTGGAGGACGTATAAACTGATCATGTAAATTTTATATGACAATGAAAAACATCCAATTTATATAGTACAGTGAAACACAAAGAGTGTTTATTTAATCCAGATGACATCACACACACACACACACACACACACACATTCTCATATTTCTATTTTTGTGGTGACTCGCGTTATAATACGTTACCCAGCACCTTAACTAGAAACCATTCCAAGTAACCTCCTAACCTAAACCTAAGCCTGACCTCGATCTGACAACCACCTCTCCCTTCAAACAGTCCTTTAGAGTTGTTATGAACAGATAAAATGGCCCCACATTGCAAAACTGTCCTCACTTTGTTCGTAGTCTGAGTACTGGGGTACTCAATATGTAGCAAATACAAGGACACACACAAATACGCACAGATGTATAGCAGCAGGATCTATGAGGAGGAAAAGGACGGGTATGCTCTGTCACTTTTGATCTGAGCCAGCATACATCACCAAGGTCTGTGATTAACAGTCCGCAACACGTGCGTCCCATATTGGAGGCCATCACGAGCCCATTAAGCGTCTGTAATATCAGTTCCACCTCCTCTGTAGCTGCAGCTTCAAATTCACAGGCAAGCTGATGATTTTACATCTGTAGTGGCGGTTGCCGGGGCAATGGGTTCAGCGCGATTCCTTCCAGTTGTCAACAGCACACAGCCATATGTGGCCGTGGGAATGTCATAAACGGATTATTTCTAGATCACAGCTCAGGAGGACAACCATATAGAAAAATATCAGATAAATATCAACTAAACCATCAAAAATTCCTTTCTGCATTTGCTCTTTTATCTTTATCAAGCATAAATTGCCCCTATCAAAGCCTTCAAACTGCATGCACAATCAAATCGGTTTGAGGATTTAACTAAGGAACAGGACAAGCAGGACAGAAGCATTTACCAGTTCATGATGCCACTGACACTACTCCATTCTCCTCATATGTGAACAAGGAAAAGAATCCAAACACGGTGCCTTGATGCTACACAAACACACAGAGCACACACTAAAACTCTACCCAGTGGACGAGTTGGGCTTTGCCAGGCTGCTGGCCGTCCCGCCTGTCAAACGGCTCCTCCTGTCACGAGAGACAGCGGTGGGCAGCCGTGACGGGCGCCAAACCGCGGGGTCAAGTTGTCCCCGGGACATGTTGAGCTAAAGAGGGAGGGTTCGCTTCGCCCTGCCAGGCCCGAGCCTCGAGCCTTCTACACTGGAAGCCTCGCGTGGCTCCAGGCGGTCCTGATCTGGCTGGTGGGGAGTTCCCCCAGACACACACACACACACACACACTGGGTCAGCAGGTGCTTTCTATAGAAAGCTCTGCGCAGCTCACCAAATGTGTGTAGTTGAACCCTAACCCCAACCCCTAACCCGAATTATATTACTTTAAAGGCTGAATTTTACTTATTTTTTAATCTCGCCTTGTTTAAATGTAAGTTTTCCAGACCTGCTAAATCTCTAAACTTCAGTACAGCCAGGCAAGACAGGCAAACACACTACAGCACATTTAGGGCTGTAGTACTGACCCCCTGCTGGGTGTTTTCATAGAAAACTCAACCCAGGAGGGTGAAGCATTTTTTAGAGTGTGAGTGATGATGCTCCACTGCCACAGGGTGTAATTTTTAAAAGAGGTGCTCGCTAATGACAATAGGACACCACCCAAACTAGATTTTGACACAAAGCAGCCAAGTTTGGTGGCTGACTCTAGGGTTTTTTTAAAGGAAGTCTGGGGAATTTCGGCTGCAGTGAAGCCAGAGTCATTTAGAGCCGCAAAACCATCAATTTCTGTTGCATTACAAATGACCATCATCATAATATCAACGTTGTGCCATCCTGCCGCAAAAGGTGTGTGTTCATTTGCATAATGATGGGAGGGGAAACATGTTGTATTGTGGCCGAGGAGATGAAAAAGAGTGGCTCCACGTTGGAAAATGATGGCACGAAAAACTCCAGATGAATGGATGGAAAGAAGACTTTGAAAATGTGTTTGAGATCAAGATGGTTTAAAATAATTACTGTTGAAACTAATGATTTTATCCTTTCATCTCACACCCACACACACACACACATTCTTATCCGTCTATCTTTGTGGTGACTTCCATGGGCATGATGCATTAGCCAGCTCGTGACCTCACCCCAACCCACCCAACTAACCCACCAAACCTAACCTTAACCTAAAGTCAAAGCCAACCTGGAGCTTAAAAAACCACGTCTTATCCCTTAAACACTCCTTTGAAGTTCTGAGGACTAGCCGGAGTGTCCTCACTTCCCAAAAATGTCCTCACTTTGCTAGAAGAATGCGGATTGTGCTACTCAGTAGGTTGAACGTACAAGAACAGACACACACACAAACACACACAGCCAGCAGCAGCAGTGCACTCAGAGTTCAAACACGCTTCCAACCTCACGATTCCCGCCAACACTGACTCGTCTCTGTCAATGAGCCCATCAAATATACGTATATTTTCTTAATCCCACCCCTGATTTTTTTCCATCCCTGGAAATGTACAAATTCATTCTCCACACCTTTTCCAGACATCCATGAATCAGAGCAAAGGAGGTGGGGAGTGCACCCCCCCCCCCCCAAAAAAAAAACCCCTCACACAGATTAATGGCCTTCTTTATCACTGACAGACACGGATTGATCCTCTGACCTCGGCCACGGCCTTCAGCATTCAGACATGATTAACTTATCAGCCCAAAGGAGGTAGACGATGGTTGGCCGGGCAACCATGAGGACAGACCATCCATTTAGAAGGAAGCGTGCCTCTTCTCGGAGGCGGTCTCACTGTGGCGTGAAACTTATATTTTTTGGAAAGAAACGTCATTGGACGCTTATATTTTATGAAGGGTAAATTGTGCCTCTTTTACTTTTCTAATGATTTATCAGCATCTTGTGTGTGTTAATCTGGCATGTTTGTAACTTTAGACCCATGTGTCTTGATGCGTTTGAGTGCCTTTTTCCACCTGTTGTGTTGGGAGGCAGTGTGGGAATGGGAGGCAGCTGTGGCCTTAATAACCTCCCCTGAACATACACACACACAGGCATGCACACACACACACACACGCACACAAACACACACCGTTGCTACCAACTCCTAACTCATACGAGCGGAGAACGTCTAAAAAAATCGACTATATCGTCTTACTCGTGGAAGCTCTCTTCAAGTACCGCGACTAACTGCTCTTATTGTGCCGATTTTCCGCTCATCCACTCTCACACACACCCGCTCACACACGGAGCGCGGCCGTGCCGAAAGCTGAGCTGCTCAAAGGGAATGCCGCTCATGTGTGGCATGTCAGGCCCTTCTTAGATGTCCCTCTAAAGCATGTCCCATCTATTTACATCACATGGGCGGGGCTCATTTGTTTATACTACATGCTAGCTGCCTGCACACCAACATGGCTGCTCTACGACACTGTGGCTCAAATTAGCCAGCGCCCTGGTTATAAATGCAAATGTTAACATTGCGCTACAAATCTGACATTTGGTTGGAGATTCGGGTGTCGAGTTCACATTGTAAGAAAGGAAAATAACCCAACAAAAAAAACGTATTTATCTCTCATTAGAATCATAAAACAACAAGGAATCACAAGCCTGCTTATGATTTTGGGACGATATTAAGTACAATACTAGGTTTTCGGTATTCCTAAACTTGATTTAGTGAGCGAACTCAGCCCACACCTCAATGTGTTCTTAACTTAATTGAACTAAACAGGTGACATCATTGGAGACTGCCACAATGTCCCAAAACTGATGTACATTTTGCAAAAAAAAAAAAATCATGAAGTCTTTACTCTTTTTACATTATTTTTGGACACTATAGTAGTGGATACAGTATGATACATAAAGTGTGTGTGTGCATGTGTCCATGCTTGCTATAATAAATCCAGCGGTTACATTCCTGGAGGACCTTGAAACTTTGACAAGTCAAACAGCAAAATCAGCATTTATTTATCGATGACCCAAACGACCTCACGGAGCAAAGCTTTTAATTAGAAACAGTTTGTTTTCAGCTCCATTACAGCGCGAATGCTAAATGCCTTGTCACTTCAAGATGACCTTTGCCCGACACCCAGACCAGCTCCAATCTAATGACGCGCGACTTCAGTGGCACCTACCTGGACTGCATTTCTTGTGTTTTGAGGCTGCTGGCGGACGACGTGGAGCTGCTGGTTTGCTGGCTGAGCTCCACCAGGGACTGGTAGTACTGCTGCTGCTGCTGCTGCTGCTGTTTGTAACGTGACAGGATGAAAAAGAGACCCAGGATGCTCTTCAAGTTGCCATTCCTGATCTCTGGAGGGACGAAGCAGAAGGAAACTGTCAGTGTCTGCTTGTGCTTACAACTAGAACCTTGCTATCTCCTCATACTATCTAGTTCTTTTGTAAAACATTATCTGGACTTTTATATTTATGTATATTCCGTTTCTTCTCCGGGTCAAGGATGAGATCCTGCCCCAAGTGGAGGAGTTCAAGTACCTCGGGGTCTTGTTCACGAGTGAGGGAAAAATGGAGCAGGAGATCGACAGGCGGATCGGGGCGGCGTCCGCAGTAATGCGGACTCTGCACCGGTCCGTAGTGGTGAAGAATTTACCGGTCGATCTTCGTTCCTAGCCTCACCTATGGTCATGAGCTTTGGGTAATGACCAGAAGAACAAGATCACGGGTACAAGCGGCCGAAATGAGCTTCCTCCGTAGGGTGGCTGGGCTCTCCCTTAGAGATAGGGTGAGAAGCTCTGCCATCCGGGAGGAGCTCGGAGTAGAGCCGCTGCTCCTCCGCGTTGAGAGGAGCCAGATGAGGTGGCTTGGGCATCTAGTTAGGATGCCCCCTGGACGCCTCCCTGGTGAGGTGTTCAGGGCATGTCCCTCCGGTAGGAGACCCCCGGGAAGACCCAGGATACGTTGGAGAGACTATGTCTCTCGACTGGTCTGGGAACGCCTGGGGATCCCCCCGGATGAGCTGGAAGAAGTAGCTGGGGAGAGGGAAGTCTGGGCTTCTCTTCTGAGGCTGCTGCCCCCGCAACCTGACCCCGGATAAGTAGAGGATGGATGTATGTTTCTTCTTGACTACTTTATACCTTCTACGTATAGATGGATGTTGCTAGGGCCTATCTTAGCTGCATGTGGGCAAAGGCAGGGTACACCCCTAGATAAATCGTCAGCTCATCCAGGGCCCCATGTGAGCATTTGGAGGTTTGATATCTTGCTCAAAGGTACTATAAAAGTGTACCGGCCCCTCCCCCAACTACAAGAACACCTCCAAAGTTTTGTCCGCACCCAGGCTTGATCTGATACCCCTCAGCTTCTCAGCTCAGACTGAGCTACCAGCCGCCCGGTGCGTATTGATAAATATATAAAGCAACCTGCAGTGGAGTGGTGGGCAAACTTTTAACAAATGCCTCACTCATGCCGTTTTTCACACAGTTAAGTGTTGAATCAGCAGAGGAGGAAGAATTGATCGCCGTGGTCAATGCACCCATCACTGAAAATGAACCTTCCTATCAAACCTTCTGTGAGCAGGAAGGTCACCAATGGCTGATAAAGAGGTTTTGCTGCTTCATTTTTCAATCTAGCGAGCCTGTAATACTTTCCCCAGACAGCCACGGCTAAGCTGTTTGGCAACTGTAAAAGCTTAAGAAGATGAAACAGCAAAGTGTTGTACTTTTCTTTTCTTTTTTTCTGCCTCTGAGCCTGAGGGGGGGCCTGTGAGCAGTATGGAACAACAGCATTGTCTGCTCTTTAGGGGGCAACGACATTGCTCAAATAAAGAGCTGCTGACAGCTCAAATAACGTGGGCACAACGAGGATCAGGCCGGCGTGAAGCTCGTATTAGCAATCTCGGCAGCTATCTTTTTTCCTTTTTTGAAGATTTGTCGCTAAATTCGTTAAGTACACAGCTGAGAGGGCCGACCATTCGGACGCTTCCAGGCAAAGACACGCTCATTGTTTACCAATTTTCTGCTCGAATGCCCAAAACTACTGAAAAAACACATCGTGCGGCACACTAATAAAGAGATGAAAAAGATAAATATAAAAGATAGACGATAAAGTACAGAGCATTCAGGGCAGTGATTCAGATTTTCTGGTCAATGTTGTGTTTCTACACATCAAATAATCTAGAAAGCAGTAGCCTGATGTGAAACATATATGAATATGTTAGTTTGAATAAAATGCCTCTCCATTTCGTTCTATATATCGGCGATATGATCAAGCAAAAGACAGCTGGATTGTGGGACATCGTCAAAGCCGCCCTCAGACATTTCCATCGGCGTCGCACAGCCGTTTCATCCGTTAAAAGCGAGAGGCCTTTGGTGCCGTGAAGCAGCGTGGAGGGTAACGGTTTCTCCTTGGCTCAGGCTCAATGAAAACATGCCTTTGCTTCTCGAGGCCCTTTCAAGTGGCTGACATGGTTTAACTTGATGTGTTTTCTCCTTACTTGAGGAGGTTCGTTCGTGAGGGGCACAGGACGTTGGAGTGACTTTTCCCCCCCTTCAGCTTTTTGATAGAAAACCAAAAGCTTAGCCATTAACGGCCTTGGTCAAAGGGCTTCGTTCAAAGGAGCTAATGAAATCGGAGCTAGTTTACACCTACTCTGATCAGGATTTATTGCGGTGAACAGGTCAAACCCTGGGTTACCCAACAGGATTGTAAAGAGATCGAATTCAGCTAAGAACTTACAATAAACAATAAAATAGAAGAAGCTTTAAGGACTTGTCAAATTCTCAGCTTCAGCACCGTTCCTTTGGAGACATATACTCATTTTAATGGCTATACTGTTATCGGTGCCACACACACACACACACACACACACCTATGACACAGCTGTGAATGATCTTGTCCTAAACAACACGCGCTGTCGTTGCCCCTTCAGTATTTCTGTTCTTCTTTGATTTAACCGGTCACTTATTTTAAACCCCTGATCACACTTAAGTGAACCTTCACAGCCACAACCACAGATTGCCTTAGCAACCGGACTATATGTGTCCGTGACCACGTCGAGTTGGATCTCACAGGTGGAACAACTTGAACCCCTATAGCTCTTTTATAGATTTACATAGTGGACATGCTGTCTTCCATTTCCAGTGATGGGCTTTTATTGGATTTCAGGGAATGAGTAACTCCTGATCAATCCATTTCACAGCCGTTGTGGTTCACACAATCACACACAATTAAACTCTTTATGTTAACATTAAAAAAATGTCCTTTACAGCAAATGTGGGATCATAACTCTCAACTTAATGTGCTTTTCCGGAACTTCAGTTTCCAGCCTCCCATCAGAGGGATGCAATGGGACTGTTAGCGAGGTTATTAGGGAAAAGGGAATGAACCACAACGGGGCATAAAACCTCAAACATTTGGGTAAAAAAAACCTTCTAATGATAAAGAAATCTGGCCTCATTTAACAGGTGAGAGGGCAGCGACCAAATGTACCTGACACACAACACATTAGGTGCATCAAGAAATAGGTTGGCAAAAGCAAAAGGAGTAAAACTGAAGGGTGTATTAACACAGAGGGCCAACGCTGGTAAATAAAGTCACCCGAAAGCCCCGACATTTTCAAGGCCCAGTTTGAAATTCCAGGCCTGCTGAGTCACTTTGCTGTATTTAGCTGCAGGGAGGGAGGAGTGAAGAATATAGAGCTGTCGGTCAGTGGGTTAGCCTATTCCTGCCGCCTCGGAGTTCAAGGACACACTTGTCTCTTTTATGTTTAAAGACAAAAACAACATGGGGTCTGGGCAAAGACAGGTCCACGATAACTGCCGAGGGCGCCTTCTGCTCGGGAGATTGACAAACAGTGAAATGTTGGCAAGTTGAGTTTGGGGTTCAGCTCATCAATAATGGTTCCAGTAGGGTTCTATGAACTTGGACCATTTTTACAGAAATATTGTATATCCTGATATGTTTAGGTTGAAACTAAAGCATAATTTCAGCTCTGACGTTACAGTTTTTGCTCTTTTTTCAGTCTCACTCAGATTGGAGGGCTGTGAAATAGCTGCACACTGGGCAGTTTGAAGGCGAACCCTGCTCTGGAGGCCTCATCCTCCTACAATCCCTTTGATACTCTAATGATGACCTATGCTGCCATCGTGAAAGAGATGGAGAAACCGTGCGCCCTGCCATGACACCACTGCGGTAAATTCCATTGCCGTGAAGTCTAAAAGTTCTGTGAAAATGGGCTTTCGCTGTTTTTTGAAGATACTTGGTGCCGTTAAGAAGTGGAAAGCTACCCACAGAAGGTCTCAGTGGTACCAAAATGGATTTTCCAGAGATCAGAAACACAACAGGAGGATCCTTCCGTTGCTCCACCGATTTATTCAATTAAGAGCTTGATCAGGAATTTAACTTACACTCTTTGTTCTTCTTACCTTCTGCTGAAAGCCCTTGAACGTTCACTCCTCTGGCATCCAGGAAACTCAGGCAGGCGTCCACATTTTCGATCTGGCGAGGAGACAACCGACAGTGAGACACAAAGGACAGACGGAGTAAAAAAAAAAAAAGTGCGGATGGTACTTAACATTGGCTGCGCCTAAATGTCCCGGGCCAGAGGGCTCGGGAAGGGGGGTGAGAATGATCAGCGTTATTACCCATAAAGCACGTCATTGTGTGGTCATGGCCAATGACCTCTGCTCAACCCTGGCATCCAGCCTCGCGACATACTGAATGCAGTGTATCGCCACCTACACACCCCAGGGTGCAGTCCGCCTTGGCACGTCACCAGCACGCTAACACTGCATATCCAACGACACAGTTGCGAGTTCTTATAATATTTATACATTCCACTTTAAGGCCCAAGCAACCGCCACTAATACAGGCTGAGCATAACCTTCGGAAAAATCACAGAGGTCGTCGTCATAAGGGGATTTTTGCTATCACGCCAGCCGGCCTCCAATGCCCCTTAGGAGCTCTGTTACGCCAGGGTCAAAGGTCAGGGCGTTCAACCTCATCATAGGCCAGAAAAATAGCAGACCAGGAAACTCAGCGCAACGTCCAGGAAGACATCATGATTCATGCTCATGATTCATGAGCTGCTACTCGCCCCAGCTCCCTTTTCTCTTTGCTCGTAGTCACTGTCCTTGTATCTACTTATTAGTGGGAGGAAGCTTTCAAAGAATTAGAATACTGACTAACGTCAGCACAAGCACCATGAAGACACGTGCCTCCCTTTCTTCTTTTACTCCTACTCACATGAACAGTAGTGAATTGACCTTTGTGTACCGGTACTCATCACTTTTCAATTTTTCCTACTGAGAGACTTTAAAAAACTGTCCAACAGAACTTTTCTTGTCGAAATAAGCGTCACAGTTCTGACAATGCTCTCCAAGAAATGTCTTAATATCTGCATAAAGTGTTTAAAGAAACATTGCTGGTTAAAAGACCGTTTTTTGCCACCACACTAATCCAAACACGTATGTTTTAGCTGCGGTTTTGCTTTTTTCCCCAAACAGACCGACTAAAAGCTGTTGGGTTGGTTACGTTACATATTTCCAGGTTGATAATTGAGGTCCAGGCTCTGGTGTTGTCAAGCTACGGCTAATTTTACGCCCAGAAAAAGGTAAAGTAGAGCTTGTAGGTAAAGATGATAAAAATATTTGATAGCCGCATTGTAATATTTAATATTGTACGTATGTGGAATATGATCATAATACAGTACGTGAAAATAGCAACTGAGCTGTTTATGCGTCATCAACGCACGCTACGAAACTTGGGTTTCCATGGATGTAGCATAGAATAATTGAATGAGGTGGAATAATTGCATTTTGCATTTTAACACTTCAATTTTGGGCCAGGGTTTGAAATGAAGTAGCACGCTGACTATTTTTGTCGTTAGGGTCAAACATGCCCTGACAGGAAACGCTACGAACAAATGCTCCTAAGCTAGCAGCACTTTAAATTACAAGACGCACGGAGGCCAGAGGTGGAACATTTGCGGCTCAAGGAGAGCGTCTGAAACTTCTTAAGTGGAGAAAGGGGTGGAGGAATCTGAATTTAAATAGTCTGCTGGAATCTGCTGAATAGCGGGTACTTGTTCTCCGCTATGCTGCTTAATTGCTAATCAGCAGCCAGACGGGGGAGCAGGAATGTCAGTTAATCCGATACTGTTTGATTTTAATGGTAAATTATGGAGTTGCATTAGATGCTTGTTCTTAATAAAGCTCTCTCAGTTAGCCACTGCTGACTTTCTCGTCACTCCCTCATAGTTTATCAAAGTAGGGGTCTGTGCGACACTCACACACAGTTTCTCCATCTGCCTGACACCACAGGGATCCCTACAGCGAGCACCAAATGCCCTTAAATGTGGTCCGCGCTGACATTTGCGTCAGGCAGGCTGCAAATATAGAACCACGTGTGTGCTTGGTTACAAGCTTGTTTGTCCCAGATAAGGTCTCTGAAGTTTGTACGCGGGGAATTTATGGTACACGTGCAGATGATAACGGAACATTTTTAAAATTAAGAGATGGGGTTGGAACGTGTCTTTCCAACAGTTTGAAGGTTCTAACAGAAGAAATGCACTCATTCATATCACATATGAATCCTGTTCCAGCTTCTTGAAAACCTCCAAAATTTCTGAGGCTGTCAGCCTTAACCGCTGTTTGTTTTTTGTCGGCCTGAACTCCAAAACGATGTAAACAAGTGGAATGACGACTGGAGGTGTTGATGACGCTCGGGGCATTAATGTTCCGCAGGCTTCTGGCGATGTTAAACTGCTCGTTTGGTCAGAGGGTTGGCTTTTGTGGCATCCTGCAGCGGCTTCTCCGGAGAAACCGACATCGTTTCGTTTTCCTACGCAGGCTGGCATCAGAGAGATCCACAAAAGCCATTAAAAGCAATTTGGAAAAGGGAATTTTGATGAGGTACGCTCGAGAAATACTTAAAGCGGGGGAAAAAGTTGCGCATTTCGAGAAGTGACAGGCGAACACATGTGCAGCATACGCGGTGGCCGGAAACTCGCCACAAAGCATGAAGCAATAATTAAGGGGAGCAGCTAAATTTCTATAATATTCGGCTTCATTCAGGAGTTTATTTACAAACAGAACATTATGCTGCCCTTCAAAGAGACCAGCATACAGAAAAAGGTCAGATTTCTATTTCCAAGGTCAAAGATGCGGCTCCCCCAATGTCTGGTGAGAGTATTCTACATATGTGAAGACTTCAAAATTAAATTGTCTTCAAAGCGCTTCCATATGCTAACGTAGTGCGATGCGAATTTTTCGCGTTTTTCTGTTTATATGTTTAAACCATTTTAAAAAACAGGAAATGCGGTTCATAAAACTGTCACACTGCATGACAAAGTACAAAGAACTGTTGTGGCAGGGGGGTGGTTACCACAACAGTTCTCTATACGTTGTTTACTCTTCCATGTCTATCCGGTACTTCCCAGTAAAACTCTGGTATCTACAAGCTAAATGCTACCACATTGCAGTAATGGCTACTTTGCTGTTATAGGAAATTTTAGAGAACATAATAGGATGCATGATAAATGATGTATATGATATATTTCTCTGTATCCATCTACATGTATTGTCATCTAGCTGTGCACTGACGTGCTGACCTCTGACCCCGCTGACCCATTCAACTCTTATAATGACAGTCTGTAGTTTATGTAGTTGCATAATCTATGCCTAGTCTCTCCTCTACCCGTCCTCACCCCTTCTCCTCCCTCTCTACCCAATAGTAATAGACACTAAATAAAGATTGATTGATTGATATAACAGGACTGTGGGACCCACAGTTTATGTCCCTTATTACCCTTCAATGAACAGAAATCCAAATTCTAAACACCTCTGGTCATTTTTAAGATTTGCCGTCTTACCTGCTAGCAACAAAAACAACTTATTTTGAAAGACACGCACCACACACATGCAGCCATATTTCCTTCCTTTGACCAGCTGTCTGAGACCCATCCAGAATGGGTCCACGGACCACTTTTGGGTCATGAGCCACCAGTTGAGAAACACTGTGATATAATATGAAATATGTTTTATGATCTTTTGAGATTCTTGCATCTGCAACTGTAGGAACATAAAAATATAAATTGAGCAGTCAGAGACAAGAAAAACAGACTTCCTAACTTTTAAATACAGTAAAGATATCACCCCGAGGTGTTTCTGTTAAAAGAATTTGATTGATATGTTGCTCTTTGTTTACGTTGGATGTGTGTCTGATAACTTATTACAGCAGCACTTTCACAACATATTTCAACACTTTTCCACACTAAAGAGAATAAATTAAAAAGAGAGACTTGGTGAGCCAAAGGAATGAGGCGCCGGCTACGTCTGCACGCTTGCAATTTAGCGATCTTCACGTTCCTCCAGACCTGTGAAAATTGCGCTGGGTCACGTTGAGGTAGTGGATGATATATGAGGGCTGCAAGTGGAAAGTGTTATCCACAGGATTCAGCCTACAAATACAAATGGGCCGACACCTTAATTACCGCTTCCCCCGAAGACAGAAAACAATCTCCTTCAAGACGAGCCTGGAAAAGCCAGCGTTAGCGCTTTACAGCACATTAGCAAAGCTCAATAATTGAAGGGTTTTAACCCAAAATGTTAGATATCCACTGGAAAGTAGATGCCACCTTAAATCCCTCAGGCTGTATTAAAAATCATATGACTCACGCTTCACATCTATTTTGACTTCCCTGGAGATGACTCAGCCGTTCTCTTTAAAAGCTCTAACTTTCAGACCTAGCAGTGATCTTCCGACGGCTTCTCCCTGTTCAACTGGAGTTCTTTTTCGCCACTTTTTAATGAATCTGCTCGCTCAGAGTCGGGCTTTGGGCTTCAAATGGTGGTTATTTGTATCTAAGCGGCCTTTGTAGCATTGCACAAGCAGCAAAGAGTTTAGAGGCTTTTTCCTTGTTAAGATCAGAATCAAAGTCAGCCGATGAATCCCGGGAATCCAAACAGATCCGAACCCTTCGTGTACAAACCGTTGGCATTTTAAGCCCTTCTAAAACTGATCAAAATCAACACGCTAAAGCTATCTAAAACAAGCTTTGCCTCAGATGTGTCCAAAACGAATTTTTTTCTTTAATTCAGTGCTGAACATGAAGCAGACAAACGCGGCGTTTAAGTTTCTATTACTCTTTCTTGGCACTTGTGGCCTGATGATACAGAGCTCATCACTCACTGCGAATCGTCGCACAACTGGGAAGCTTTTCACAGCCAGAATGTACTTTATTAATCATTTCTGCTCGGCTGCTTTGAAACGCAAACATTTACGCGGTGACAGAGCCAAGTCCCTCTGCATGACTGCGATCGAGCGGCCTCCCAAAGGGTTTTTGAAACAGGAGGTGAGAAGTGTTCGCATTGAACAGGCGGAGGGAGCCAGAATCCGAATCACCTCTGTATCAACCCCCCTCTTCGCTTTTTTGACACTCTCACGGGTCCAAAACAATCAAATTCCTTGCTCGCCGTGTCCAGAGCAGACGAAGGCTGACGGGCGTTGAATCGGAGCGGATAAAATTGGACAAAGCTTCAGGGCAGCTGATAGGCAGAAGAACTGCCAGGTTCATCATCTCAAAGCCCAGAGAAGAGAGTTTGGTCCCTCCGGTGTCAGCTAAAGGAACATTTTGTGAGTTTATTGATCATATCAGTGGATGGCAGCATCCTGACGGACAGCAGAGGTTCTCTGCTTCTCAAAATCGATGAAGGAGAAGTTAATATTTACTTCCAGAGGGAGCCACACCCTGAACATCCAAGATCTGTTCATCTCCCTTATATTTCCCCTATTCTACCCCCCCCCAAATATTTACAGCAGCGAATGACTTGAAGAGTTTCTGTAAAGATCCCCACGCCAACACATGTAGGAGGCAGAGACAGACTGAGAGGAGAAAGGATAATAACTCTCGTCACTCATCTCTGGGTTAATCACTTTTTTAAATAAAGTCGGATCTCATTATTGGGCTGCTTGATGATGCCATCTACAAACATTCATATCTTGCTCTGGAGTTCTCCCAGCTGGGATTTTTTCTTTTCCTCTTTTTGTTTCTTTTTCTCTTCATGAAGTTTTTTTTTTTTGCTTGTAGCCTCCTGACTCCCAGTAGTTCAGTAAACCTGAATATCTCCCACCCACAGTATAATACTGCATTAACTCCCTTTGCCCACTCCCAAATGTAAATGGGTGGGGCTTGGTGCCTGTCACTTCCTCATTCTGAAAGAAGTTAAACTCATTCTTATGTTGGCTTTTTGATATTTTTCTCTACGATTAACTGTTTTTTTCCTTGTAGTCAGGAGGTTAAACATTTTTATGAGTGACATCATTTCCCTTTTTGAACAAACTGAAAGGCTTTAAACGGGATTCACTATGTGAAAGAATATTATATTGAAGAAGTTTCTGCAAAAATGGAGATACAAGTTTTGAAATAGTTGCTTGATTTGTGTGCCACCCTACTTTCACAGTAAAAATATGAATGCATAACAAGAATAATAATAGCTGCAATACTTCTAAAATATACAATAATTCAAAACGTCTGTAAGACATCAGGGAAGAGAATATCCTACTTTCACATAGGTGAAAAAAAAAGAATATTTTTGTCCCCAACCAGTCCAAGTCCTGGGGGGCCACAAGCCAACCGGGATTTCTCTCCTACACATTGTCTTTCCAGTAGGATGGAAAACCCGGCTGGATTAGACCCTCTAAGACTTGGTCTGGATATCCTCCTTCAGAGCAACATGGGATGGTGACACAGATGTTTACTTGTCAAGGTTTTTATTGATATCCAGGCAGAGGCGCACTGATACACCAAACACTTTTTTAAGAAGGGGATTCTGAATGAGACCAATGAGAGAAACGTTAAACATATGCAGCCCATACTGTCGCCTATAATGCTATGCGCACCGTCAGTAGTGGTCCAATGAACAAATAGATCGACCAGTTTAATGATGCACTGCCCTAAAGTTAAAGCCAGACTCAGCACAAGCTTAACTTTCATCCCTTTTATCTTGTGTAGTTAGGTAGGTGGGTCAGGCTCCAAAATATGCTTTATTTAAAAACACAATTCTAATCATGAGATTTTGTTATTAACCTTTACGTCACAGTGATCTAAGGATAGCGGCGCTGAACGGGGTTGTGAATCAATGTTAAAATTGCTTTTAATCGAGCGTCGGAGGGCTTCGACCCGCCGACACACTGTTCTGCATGTTCCGCATATCGCCAATATGATGGACAGTGCTGTGACCAAGGGGTGACAAATTCAGCTGTCAGTCCTCTCCGAGCCTCTCGAAAGGGTCGGAGAGGTTACGAGCTGCCGACTGCTACGCAACCGGGCTCAAATCCCGCTGACTAGCGATGATGCATTTTGCAGGGTGAGAAATACTCAACTGACGTGCTTCCCATTGCTTGGGCTCGGTGACAAGGTTGATACTTGTTAATGAAGGCCTGAACCAGTCTGCTTTGATGCTATTTGTCAGAAAAATCGGCAGTAGAGACTATGAGTATATTCAATCACACGCGTGATGGTAACGTTGAAAAATAAGCTTACTCAGCATGCATTCAGACACTAATAAAAATGCTAAGTGTTGCTATATTTCACAAAGCTAATACTTGCAGGACTCATTGTGAAGCATTTCTCAACATGGCTACTCCATTACACCGTTGCTCTCGATCATGTGACTGTGCACAACACACAGCTGTGATAAAATTACTTGAATTTGCCGCATGGCTCTTTTTTTTTTTTATTGTCCAATCCTCTCTCTCTCTGTGACCGATAAAAGACTGCTACAGGTTTTACAGCAGCTTTTCCCAGATGCTAAACATCTACGTTCCCTCCACAGCAACGCTTGGTTAAAGGTGATAAATCAGCGATGGAGAATGTTGGTGTCATTTATATTTTCTTTCCACCCCCCCTAATTGTAACATCACATTGTGTACATTGTCCTTTTGCTATTAATAATTTACTGGTTGGCGTGTCTTGGTACGTTGAACTGCCTGTTTTAGTGTCTAAAAATAAGTCACGCCAAATATTGTTTTCATTCTACTGTGTCATACAAATCTCTACTGTTCAGACAGTGAGTGATTGTGGCCCTAGGCGATCACGAGCCACCGCGTCTCGCTGTGGGTGGCTGCGGACGGTGCCAGCGGCTCATGTTTATGAAGGAAAGCAGAGCTAACCCTTGCCAAGAAGGTCTTCTCATGAATGGGTTGCTTATGAACTCTCAGGTGAGAGTAAACACTGACAAGAAAGGTGTCAGATGACATGGAAGGAAGAGAATCCTGTTGATTCCATAATAAGGGGAGGTTTGGGAAAGGTGGCTGTTTTTTTTTTTATTTTCTGGACTATATGTCGCTCCGGAGTTTAAGTTGCACTAGCCAAAAAATCCATAATAAAGAAGAAAAATAGATATATAAGTCACACTGGACTATAAGTCGCATTTTGGGGGAAAATTTATTTGATAAAATCCGAGACCAAGAACATACATTTCATCTTGAAAGGCAATTAGCATGGATTAGCAATAGGGTTACGGTATGCTAACATAACAAATTCAGCTACATGACCCACAACGAACTGAGTACGCGTCTGCTTTGTTAACGTAACATATTAACAGTTATTCAGATAACTATAGCATAAAGAACATCCGAGCAAGTTTACCAAACAATCAAGTCTAACTCCATAGACGAAGCGCCGCTTCTTCTTCTGCGTCGCTAAAGGAACTCGTTCCTCAGGCACACGCCTAGAGCGCCCTCTTGTGATTGTCAGTGTGAAAATAACAAACATGTGAAATTCTGTAATAATGTATTTATTTAAGTCGCTCCGGAGTACAAGTCGCACCCCCTGACAAACTATGAAAAAAAAGTGTGAATTATATTCCGGAAAATACGGTAGGTACCTGCAATTGGTGCATCAGAGACAAACACGTCAAGCCTGAAGAGGGTGCTTGAGTTCTAGACTGCATCGTCGATAGTAAACCCCTGAACAGAACATCTGTTGATGCCATTCACTTATAATGACTTATTAAAAGCTTCCAATTGAGCTAAAAGCGAGCCTGTAACGACGCCCCGGGTGCTCTTTCCACGCTGTTAAACGAGCTAGCATGTGACGGAGACAACCTGTGCACCAGAACACACACCTTGCGCAGTAAAAAAGAAAAAAAAGAAATGCTGACGCCTGCATAAGGACAGAGATGATGGCCTCAGAGGACATATCCGAAGAGTTTGAAGGGTGAAGGGAGTGAACCAGGAGCAGTGAAGGGTTCTGAGCATTTGAGCAGAAGTTCTATGCAAGCTCTCGGTGCTCATTTTTGACACCCTCATCTGGGGGCCCTTTCACCACATATTGAAGTATTAAATATTAAAAATGCTGACACATTTCTTTCAAGACGGAATCTAATGAAGATTTTATGAAAGAACATGGAATCGGATTAGAAAAAAAGCAAAAAAATTACTACATTTCTCTTTTAGTGTATTAAAAAACTCATCCTTTATGCTTTAAAAGTGGTACTGATAGCTGTTAGCATATACTTGTTTCATAAGGTATCAGAACCCTTAAATAGACATGCAGCACTTCTTCAAATTTACATTTTGTTTCAATTTTAAATCATATGTTATCAAACCCACCCTTAAAAGAAACTGGGTAAATCTTAA
The DNA here is from genome assembly GCF_901000725.2 of Takifugu rubripes. Lineage (NCBI taxonomy): Eukaryota > Metazoa > Chordata > Actinopteri > Tetraodontiformes > Tetraodontidae > Takifugu > Takifugu rubripes. Next base: position 1,949,205 of record NC_042302.1, on the reverse strand, counting down.
TAATCAAGACAAATTGATTATTATTATTATTATTATGACCCTTGTCATTAGACATGAGTAATTTCAATGATTCCTAAAACAATGAAGGGTAACTATTCAGGGCCCAAACAAGTGGACTCCTGTCACAATTCATCAATATGTTTTATTCCTAAGTAAACAAAAGCACAAGAATTTCTGTGCTGGGGTCACGCTGTAAAAAAATGCAGCGATCCATCAGCTAGCGGCTAACATGTTTGGCAGAAGTTATTGTATAGAGAAGTATGTCTTTAAGGCCATATATGGTTTGATCTATAGATAACTTTACTATCACCAAGACAAGATGAATTAAATTCCTTATATAGCGTCAGCTGCAGTCTGACCTGGCCATCTGCTTCTGTCTCTGTCCGCTTTAAACCACTTTTTGCTCGTGCACAATGACAGCAGGGATGCTTCGGAGGACTAGAGTTCCATCTATTTAATGGCAGAATTCTGGGGCAAACGACTCTCATGATGGTGGCTTGTCGGGCCAGCTGATGTTTTTAAATACGTGCCACCACAAATACCGGGTCAAGAGCTCGCGTCGAGATAACAATTAAAAGGAAGGGGTTCATGACGGCCTGAGCTGGCGATGAAATGCAAGGCCTGTGAAGATTATGCTGAGAGCTCCATGCCATTTGTCCTCCTGTCAGGCTGCTGTGCAGACCGCCAACAGATGGAGACCAGATGAAACTGGTGGACTTTTATAGTCTCCAAGAAACCCTAGACTCAATTAGGCCTCACAGGCAGCAAATCCAAACATTTATAGGGCCAAAGAACGGACCCGTTTGACTTTTCTGGTGTCAGTGGAAACAACTTAATGGTGTCCTTCTGAAAATAGTAGTGATAAGGTTTTTGTTGGTTTTGGTAGTGTTTTGCACTAGGCGCTGGAATTTTCATTTATCTAAAAATGATAAAGTCCACATCAGCGATGGGTTTTACTGTTGAGGAATCTCTCATATCAACCCTAAACTTTTTCCTACTGCCGACAATCAAACATGCAGAGCAGGGGTTCTTAACTGGTCTCACTCTGGGACACACATTTTCCCGTTAGTCATTAATTGCGACCCACTTTCAGGGTTTTGGCCCCTTTTTACGTTCAATGAACAGAAATCCACATTTTAAATTTCCCCAGGTTATATTTACACTTTGCCATCTTACCTCCTAACAACAGAAACTTGAAGTGAGTGCCAATCCAATGATAGCTACCATGGCTATGGCTAGGTGGCTACAGGTGTCTGATGTGTGCCTTTTAACTTTTTTTTTTTTTTCCAAAATAAAAGGAATCAACGGTGCATTAAATATTACTTACATTTTTGACCAGCTGTTGGCGACCCCTCCAGAAGGAGTGGGCGACCCATTTTTGATCCCCGACCCACCAGTTGAGAACCACTGTGATAAAATAGGTAACATGTTTCTAATTTTTAATGTCTTTTGAGATTCTGTAACTGTAGGGAAATAAAATTCTAAATAATTGAGCAGTCAAAGACAAAACTGACTTTCTAAGTTTTAAATACAGTCATCAAATCATCTTGAGGTGTTCCCGTTAAAAGAATTTGATTGAATTTTGCACTCAGTTTATGTTGGACATGCGTCTGTTAACTCATGACAGTAACATCAGATGCACATCAAATGTTATTTGCTTATTGACCAGCTGTCTGCGACCCCTCCAGAAGGAGTGGGCGACCATTTTTTGGATCACGACCCGCCATTATAGAACCACTGATGTATAGGATTATATCACACATACAGGTGAAAACTCTCAGCGTACATCAAACTGGGTTCACGGATTGATCTACCACAGCCTCACACAGATGAAAAGCAGCGACAGAGGGCTCCGCTCATGATTGGTTTTAAGGTCATCTCTCCTTCTGCTGGCAGATGTTGAATCCCCGCATTTTGACAAGTGTTTTGACAAGAAATCCTCCTGCCGAAGCCACTCAAAGCTACAGATCCACCCCAACATGAATAAATGCATGAAAATTAAAGTGCACAGTCATGTGTATTGCTAGGGAAACGATCCGCAGTTGGCTAATGATGTCTGACTCTAATGAGGAGGATTAGCGTTTGTGAGGCATCGAGATTTTCTGCTGAATGGACCTCTTCAGTCATCATCAGCCTGCTGTTCTCCTTTCTGAGCGCCATTCCTCAGAGAAATGAATAAAAACGAACATTCGCATTTCTTAGAAGTCTGAGTTTGCATATATATCTCACCACCACTGCACGTTTGCAGGAAACAGCCAGTAAGGGTGAGAGATTATCACTATTACTGTTGAAACTGATATGGCAGACATCATTGTTGAAATGTGTCTGTTTAAGTCATTGAGAAAAATATTACAAGTATATGAAATGAAAATCTTTGTGTTTTGTTACCATTTTTCTAAGTAAGGAAGTAATTTTTTTTCATATAGCACTTTTCACGGATAAAATCACAAAGTGTTTTTTTTAAAAGGACACAATATTCTGATTAAGAAAGGAAAAATAAATGTCAGACCACAAAAGTTAACCTGAAGCTGATTTAAAGAATAATGCTTTAATCTGATATTTTTTTAAAATTCTGTAGATGGTGAGACTTTTTGTGTTTTGAGATGTCTTAAATGGTGATGCAGAGAAATTGATCCTCACGAATATCAAAGACCAAGGGGTTCCTGATGGGACCCAAAGCCCCAGCAAAATCAGTATGTCTTTTTTAGTATTTGAAATCAACTGTGGACAAAGAGTTTTGTAGATTTTACAGCTTACTTATCTAAGATTCAAATAAGGAACGATAAAAGCTGACTACATTTCTTGGACACATTTCTTGTTTTAGATTATTAGTCTTTTAAGAGGGAAGAGACACCATCTTGAAACTCAGCAATGCAGTTTTGTTCTCTCGAGGGGACAACAGGGCCAAGACAACTTAATTCAGGAAAAAAGTAGTTACAACCACTTTTTTCTGGGTGTCCAGAGGACAAAACATAAATAGAAAGGGTCCCAACAATGAACCTTGAGGTACACCACATGATAAGACATCTGTCTCTGACAATATATCAGACAGAGGCAGCAACTTTGGCCTCATCACACCGAAGACCTACAGAAGCAGTGTCCCGGTGCACAGACTCCGACCCTGACAGAGATTTTGACAGAATCAAAGTCAACTCTTTCATAGATTGCTTCACCTTTGCCTCGACCTCGAGAGACTAGCATCAACAAAGAGAATGTGGCCGCCGCATCTAAAAAGAGGCAAGGTCAGGAACCAGGAGCGGATTAGCCAGCCATTATTGTTGGGACAAAAATATAAATCAGAACCAGGGGACGGTACCACAATCAGGCAAAAATTTGAACTGCATTAACAGGAGATGCTGCCTGGGTGTCAGACTTTACATAAAGACTAAGGTCAGACTCTTTTAGTTTATGATCACTATGGGAGCAAACCAAGGGGGGAAACAAGAAGCCATTCTTCTCTTCCTTGGAGTCCAAGAAGCCTTGTGATAAACAAATAATGTGTTTCTTGTTCCAAAAGCATGGAATGAACACAAGAACCGGCTGATGTTGACAGATGTTTATGAAAAAGGCTACTGTTAGAATTACTGTTCAAGACAGGCACGGTTCTGCTGGATTAATCAGGAGGAAATGATATTTTCCTCAGATGTCTCGGGTCTTCTCTTTTGGACTAAAGCAGGCCTTGTGAATGCAGATCGGCCCGCAGATGCTGTTGCCGTTACGGTTCGGGTCTCCACGGCTTCCAGCAGCTGCTCACTTGGCCTCCGTCCATTCACCTGACCAGCAGCGGCGGCCGCACAATGGTCATTTCAGACCCTGAACGCGGGGGGGGGGGGGGGGGGGGGGGGGGAGTAAAAGACACATCCGCCCCCCCTCTGTTTACAGATGTTGCCTCTGTGATGACCACAGCCGCCGATGGTCCAGGTGGCAAGTGGTCTGTGGCAACCTTCCTAAATCTTACAGCTTGTGTTATCAGCAGGCAGCCAAAAGTTTGAAAAAAGGGCAGTTTTATCCACAACTGACAGCGTTTCAGATTGAAACTTTAACACAACAGCCGCATGTTCAAGGATCCACCTTAAACTCGGGGAGTCGTTCTGTCTATTTAATCCAGCCAAGGGTAAACAAAAATCGACATTAACGCCTCTGAGTTCTGGTTTGTGTTCACGCTTAATAAATGAACAGAGAGTTGTGAACATGAGCTCAGTGCCTGATGTCATCCCGCATTATCACTGATGAAAAAAAAAAAGTTCTCTGAACGAACTGAATGACCTTCTGGGTCATAAATACAACGTTGCAAATCCGTTACATGCCCATTAATCCTGCACACTCCTGCTATTGTATCTACAACCAAAGCTGTCAGTGCTCCGTTGCTGAAGTGGCTTCTTTGTTGGGTTGTACAGATGTGATGTGATCTGATTTCACATTTACCAGCAGCAAAATCCACATTTTCAGTAGGTTTTCCTACTGTTGTACATGAATGTGCGTATGTTAAATAGAACAACATTGGTTTTAATGTTCTACAGAATCATTTTATGTCTTTTAAGCCTGGATTCCCACAGTGGTCGTACTGTATTTTACAGCCGCTGCGTGGTTGTAGGCTGTTTCCTTCCCCTGGTGCCCACACTGTGAGCAACTGTGCTTCCTCTAACTTCAGATTCCCAAGCTGGTCAGACGTTCCTCGTCCAAGCAGGTGCAGGATCAATGGGCTTAGTAAGTAATTAAGACAAAGAACTGACTGCACACACACACACACACACACACACACACACACACACACACACACACACACACATTTCCCTGCAATATCAGGCCAGATGCTTGTTTGGAGCTTGCTGCGGATCAGCAGTTTCAGGTCAAAATCTGAACCGGCTAACTAAATCTGAATGAATGTCCAGAAACTCCATTCGCGTTTGTCTTTATTTTCCTCTTTGCTGAGATGGAAAGCTGAAACAGCTGTTTTTTTTGCACGTATTTCCAGTTTGTAATGCAGAAGTCGACGCTACAGCCAGCGACAGCTTAAACAGAAAGATGCAAGCGGAGGACACACACTTTGAGGACCAAAGGCATTCCTCATCCGCTGAGCCGCACTATGAAAGTGTGCCAAATGGAGCTAAATAGCTTTAGTCACTTTTTAAAAGCGGGAGGGCAGATGCCGGGGCAAACCAGCAGTGAATAAACAGTTAGTCAGCTCTCGTTAAAGCGAGGAGTAATTACCTCGCAGTGACGACAATCAGCAGTTATACGGCCCGCCATCTCATTAACACAGAGGAAAACGGCAGCGGCGGCACCTCTTAAACTAAAATATGGACTCGAATCATAATAGGAATTTATATTTTGAGGTGTTTTAAAAATGTCTGCAATCATTGTCATTATTTGTAATAAGCAGCAATAAGTATTTGTTTAGGTGCCTTGAACAACAAGAAAAGTCATGAGTGATTATAATGTGCAATAGTTTATTTCAACACCTTTATGTCACTAAAACTAAAAAAAGATACATTATATATTAATGTTGCTGCTCCACCTGTTGCAGCTGTGTAATATGTGATCATACAATATTGTCCAGGAGCTTTAAGGGTTTTTTTAAAAAGAAGTTCTGTGAAAAGATACAGTTAATCTTCACTGTATTCATTTTGAGCAACTCTGCAAGCTTGAACAATGTAAAAAAAAGAACTCCGGTAGCAGTAAAAATTACTAACTCAACTGTAGGAAAGTTTTCTAAAAAATCATTTTAACATCACATCTTTAAAAAAGTCAGAATCATGCTATAGATTAGCCTCACAGGTGGCACCTGTACTATATAAATATAATATAATGTACTCTTAACTGTGGCCAAAAATACACTGTAAGGATGTAAACAAACTTCATAATCATATTTTTCTCTCGTAAAACTGTGTGTTGTGTTGTGCTGTGCTGTGCTATGCAATGATGGACAAAGTCAAAAGTGACACTTACCATTTGCGACTGGCTCCGTGGGCTGCCATTGATATCCTCCACCTTCTCATTCGCTGTGTGAAAACACAAATGAAGACTTTTACCATCCTTCCTCGCTCAATAGCACCAAGCTTACGCAAGGGCTTGAATCCAGGTACGCAAATCCAGCAACAGCTCTCATGTGAGGTTAGTAAAGAGTATGTCAGCCATGAGAGTGCTTGTGTTCATGTGTATGTGGGTGTGTGTGTGAGTGCTGAGGTGCAGAGGGAGGCAGGAAAAGTCTGGGAAGTAAAGCTGCCTAATTCGTCAGCTGCCGCAAGAGAATTACTGACAGACCAGCTTGGCCTCATTGTCTGTTTTGGTGAGCTGGGAGGGTAAAGTTTCAACCCAAAACACACACACACACACACACACACACACACTTACAGAAAGAGAGGGAGTGAGAGAAAGAAAGAGATTTCATCAAACCAACTGCATCAATGAGAATGGGAGTGTGTACAATATAGGGAAATGTGTGTGTGTCTGTGTGTGTTTGTGTGTGAAGTTACATTCACAACAGCCTCTGCCCAGCCATTTAAACCCCGTGCCGGCTATAATTATGAAATAGTCATTGAACAAAATGTGTTGAATAAAAAAAAACAAATTTTCTCAGCTAGCAAAACAAAATAACTGCCACTTCCTCCCAAAATGACAACCGCTTCCTGTTGTCGCAGTGTCTGCATATGTCATTTGATTACTATTTTGAGATTATTGGCAATTTTTAGCGAACGCATTAGCAATATAGTTATGACATCAACATTTTAGTGCATGACAGCTTGTAAAAGATTAAAGTACTCATTAGCAAAGTTTAAAATGTTCTTGTATCCACCATTAAAAAGTGGCCACCATTGTGTTGATGAGGACACAAACCAAATGTTACTGAGGTTATTATCGGCGATTTTTATGTTCGTTCGTCATAGCTGGAGTCACATGACCGTAATGTGTTGTCGCCTAAAAGTGGTGGGAGCAAATTCATGACAGAACAAAAATAAGTGCGGAGGAGACCCAGAAACACTTCTGACGATAAAGCGAGCGAGAAAGAGAAGACAGGAAGAAGAAGAAGGGAGACGAAAAAGAATCAAAGACATTACAGAGGACAGCGAGATGGACAGAATGGGAGATGGATAGAGAAAGAGGAGGGGAAACCCTCTGAGGTCCAGGGTGAGCCCCCCTCCTCCCCCAGGGTGTCACAGACATGGATCTGTGTTGCCGCAGCAGTTAGCCCGGCACCCCAAAAAACAATCTCTGCTGCTGAGATTTGGCCCAAATACTCGGCGAGACTGACGATCAGCTTCGACTGCAACTCCCCGCTACAGAGAGCAATATGTGTGTGTTTGGGTGGCCGCTCGCAGACAGCATGAATTATAGACAAACACGGCATTTTATTCTCTCTGATAACACTCAGATTTATTCAACAGTGCTGTCTAAACATTTCCTCCCGACGCTCGGTTACACCTGAAGTGCCGTGTCTTGCTGTTTCCAAAGAAGAGGAGATTTTCTGCTTTGTCATAAAAATTATGCAGATCACGGCTGAACGGGCCGAAGGCGTGAAGTCGATGACTTAAGCATAAACACAAACAGGAGGGAAAGAGACAGAATGGAAGATACAGCAGGAGATAACACAGATCCACGGTGGCGTGTGTGGGTATCTGTCTTTCTATTCCTGTGGGGTCCGGGAACCTGTTCTGCTTGAACTGTTGTTGTGGATATGGATTAGGGGAAATTATGCTGCATAATTTTAAGGGTGTCAGTTAAAAGACCCCACAAATATCATTGCACAGACCTGCATGTGTACATATGTGCATGTATCTGTATAAGTGTGTGTGTTCTTATACATGTTACTGTATGCATTGCGTAGACAGAAAGGCATTCTACTAGCCAAATGAGAACATTTTTGGGAAGTGAGAACATTTTGGTTAACCCTTACAACTTCAAAGGGCTGGTTGAAGGTTAAGACTTGAGATTGTGGTTGAGGTTACAACTGGGTTTACATTTCGGCTAGGGTTAAGTTTAGGGGTTAGTTGGAGTTAGGTTTAGGAGGTTGGGATTCGGGTTAGGTGTTATTTGGGATGGCTAGGATTAGGGGTTTGTTGGGATGGTTAGTGTCAGGTGTTAGTTAGGATGGTCAGGGTTAGGGGTTAGTTGAGGTGGTTAAGGGTTAATTGGGATGGTTAGGGTTAGGAACTGGAGAATGAATTATACCTATTAAAGTCCTCACAAAAAAAGAAATAGTAGGATTTCTCTGTATGTATGTGTAAACCTACCTATGATCTGGATGATCTGAGCCAGCAGGACTCCATCAGTGACGTCCTGGCTCAGGTCCTTGATGAGACGTGGACAGCCAGATTTTGCCAGGTAATGATTAGCCCAGTCAGTGTAAATCTGTAAGGACAGAACACCGTTAAGTGAGTGCGCAAGGAGCGGAGATAAACAACATTAAGTTTCAAACTATAGACACTTTGAGTGTTTTCGGTAATATTTTGTTAAATGTAATCTCTGTGTTCTCCAATCATTGTCCAAATTTCTTCGGTTCTGCCCTTGAGGGTTGACTTAGTCTTGTACTCATCTTCTAACCTCCCATCTCACCAAACAGGTGCCGACTTTTCCTCGACGCCGCTTGTCCCCGGAGCGCGGTGCTCTGTCTCTCAGTAATGTGGTAAATGTCCGGCCCCGACAGCGCTATCCAAACACTCGAGCTGTCTGCACATCTCGACTACCCAAACACAAATATTTCATCCCGCTTTTGGCGCTCACGGGCAGAACCACGCTGTTCACAGCCCCTCTCCATGGTAATCGTAAAAGAACCCGGCAAACACTTCTGTGCAGCATAGACACTTTGGTGTCTTCAATGAAATCAAAAAAAAGTTTCCTTTTTTTTATTGGGCATGTATGGCATGGCTTTTTTTTTTTATTACCATGAGGCATAAATGGAGCTGAAAATCCAGCAAATTCCTTTAATAAGTCCCTGGGATGACTCAAAAACCAACAAGAGGAGTATTTCTGCAGAAGCCGGACCAGTGTTGATGAATATGACAAAAGTAGCCACGACTGAGACAGTGGTAACAGGTGGTTGACTATCAAACCTCTGGATCCGAAGCAGAAAGGGCAGCGTGCTGCACGATCTTTATTTGCACTTAATCTCTTAACAGCCGCTTTGTCTTTCATTAGAGCGAGAGGTTGGACACAGGCAACGCTTTGTCTGTCAGGTGACAGACTGATCCTGACAGCTGCTGCCGTTCCTACGGCTCCACGGAGGAAAGATGGGAATCCCATTTGGCCTCCGAATGCTGGGCCCGACCATCACGGGCCCGTCCGGAAACAAAGGGGTTTTCTCTTCTAGACCAGAGGTCCAAGTCCTGCAATCGTGATGAAGGCAAATCTACGGCGGTGGAAAATTATTTCCGACACCTTTAAGTTTTATGTAACTGGTGTAGTTTTCCCCCTTTTTCCTCAGGTAACTAAATCTCTCATAGTGTACCTGAGAAACCTCAGCAGGAGCTAGAACAGCAATTTGCCCCCTCCCGCTTTGCAGAGGCTGCAGTTGATGAGTTTCTACGGATAGATATGGAGAAACCTCTGTCTCCCAGTTAGGCCTGAGCTAAGATTCTGGTCCACAGATGAAACATAAACACCCCAAATACTAAACCTGCTGTCTGAGACTGTTGTCATTATCCAGAGTTAACAAGCCTGAAGTACTTTAATGATAATTCAGATTGAAGACCTTCTATGAGGTTTTGCAAAGAATGCCTTAATGTCTAAAAGTACACTAAAGCTATAAAGTTCATATTAGAGTAGTAATTGTATTTTTTTTCTTGTGGTTTGTGTCTGGATTTTCTTAGTATAACGCAGCGATCCTGTCATCATTGCAATTCTTTCCCCCAAGGAATTCCCTCATAAAAAAAAAAACTATTTTCCCCTCATTTACCTCACATGCTGGTCTCTATTAAAACTTTTTCTTTCCCGCTCTTTTCTTTTTTTTCTTGGAAGTGAAATGTTTGCTCCTTTAAAGATGCCGCCTCCTTTTTCTTTTTTGTTGGGGGAGAGACCTTGTGGTTTCCGTCTGTGATTTTTGCCATGATGAGAAGGGAAAAAAAACAAAACAGGGCCTTTTCTTGCAAAACAGGGCACATACGCACAAGTGAACACACACATTTTAAAAAACAATAAATAAATAAAAATACGCACCACAAAGACGAGCCACATCCCATCAGAGGGCAAGTAAACAAACAGGAGATGAAGATGGAAGTGAGTGTTGCTCATGTTGACAATGAAAGTCAGATGAGCCAGCAGGAAGTATTATCGAGGCTTGAGCCTAAAAGTGCTGGATGACTGAGTTCCTCAGACACCAGGTACAAAGAGGAGCGAGTCGGTAGCCATTATTCATTACCTACAACTGCTTCTTTACTGTTCAAAACAGAGCAGCGATACAAAAACACCCCCAAAACAATGGAAGTGGGTGGCAGAGAACTCCCTTTGTGCTATTCATATGTTACTGAACTGCATGTAAAAAGAGTTTTGTTTTGAGGATATCTTTGTCCTCTGCCAGCTCCTTGAGATGACTGAATGCTCTAACAAGCCAGGGACTTATAATGTTGGGGTTGATGCCCCATGAGTTACTGTCTGCCACATACAGTCTGTCCTAAATCACAGTAAAGGGTCCACTGGTACTGGATCATTAAACAAGTTCATGGTTTTGACTCCTGATGGCCTACAAACTCAGAGAAGTTGTAAAGGTCCAGTACTTTCAGGGTTGGGTGGCAAAACGGCCACCTTTGTGATCCAGACCTGCTCCAGAAGGTCACACCAAAAGAGTATTAAGCTAACTGATCAACTGCAAGGGTCCTTTACCTCTCCCACTGGGATAGGCTCTAGCCCCTCCTGTGACCCCGTAAGGTAAAAACAATAGAAAATGGATGGATGGTGAGGGTGAGCCAACAGGGTGATTTCAGTTTGTGCTTCCCAACTCTCCTCTAGCTGAAATATATAAAAGTAGATGAGGTGGATAGCAACGTGGAAAAATTCTATTCAGGTGAAATTCTAGCTAGGACAGCCATCTGCCTTGACATCTGTTCCACTTCCAATGGGGATATGAATGGAATACAAACACTCATCTCCGGGACCAAACGCCATCCATCCAGCCCAGAGGTCAAACGCGTATTTGCGTTTGATTTGTAGAGGCTTTTATTTGCCAAGGTGAGACGCTTCAACTTCAGCAACTGCTGATAATCAGAGGAAAGTAAACTCGAGCGTTGTGGACAGCTCCGCTCTGTCTGCAAATATTTGTCTTGCCGAGAGTCATAAATGCTCCACATGTGAATTTAAAATTGAACAAATATGCCTCTTCGTGGAAGTTTCTTCAGATTAAGAGGCGTTATTTTGCCCAGGAAATGCTCCAATCTCTGTTTTTTTGATTCAGTAATGCTGAGTCACAGTTGTGGTCCTATTTTTCTCCTTTATGTACTTATAATAGGAAGCAAAATTCTACTCTAATCATGAATGTTGTTAGTATATATTCTTCTGTGCAAGGTATATACAGTATATATATATACTTTTCTAATTGAGAGACCAGCTAGGGGAAGGTTTCAAACACCCTAAAGGCACTAAAGTCACAAAAGCGTAAGGGGTGAGATATTTTAGGCTCCATCGTTAGAGCCAGAAAACCCAAATCTTCCTGTTTCTCATCCCGAGTTGGCCTCAAAGGTTGGAAGCCAACCCAAGACCTCCGTTGCCCCTCGACTCTGACAAAACAACCACACAGGAAACGTGCCCGGAGATTCCCGCCTCCTGTCCGAGAGGGAACGCAGACTCTTCCTCTCGCTCCTCTGACTTGAGCCTGTCAGGCGTCCGCGCAACCTCGTGCTACCGTGAGCGATAAAGCCACCTCCACTAGTACCGCCTGAGACAACTGACATCATATGGGATGTAGGCAGATGCACACATGCACGCATGCACACACACACACACACACACATGCAAATGCAAGCATATTCGCCTGTGTACTTATACTTACCCCCTACTCCTCACTATTTCTTTTTATCCGTCAGACTGCATCAGTCAGCACATGTCCAGTCTCTATAATGATGCTACCCTCACCGATGTCACCACAACTAGCTCTCCTTTCACACTCTCGCCTCTTCCTCTCTCTCTCTCTCTCTGCTCCGCAGGTCTCTCCACTCGGCACAGGAGATCCCAGAAACACCCCTCTCACCACGGAGCAGCAAAACTGCCTTCAACAGTACTGATCACAATGCAGTGACTACAGCTACGCAGGTATTATTGGCAGAAGCTGCAGTTTTGCTGCTCGGCCTCTGGGGGGAGCCGGGTAAAGGCAGAGAAATGACATGCTGGAGAGAGAGAACTTATTGCATTTGTCAATGGAGTTTAGCCTGACCGAATGTTCATATGTGATATCTTTATTCAGGGAAACATTCCCACATTTAATAAATAAAGAGCTTGCATCAAGGCAGTTTCAGCATATGCAGGAGTTTGGCCGTGTAATGTTTAAAAGAGGTTAGTTCTAAGAGGAAAAAAAGAAGGTGAATAATTAAATGTAAAGTTGCATTTGACTGTCCAGCAGTGAAGGAGCTGTGGTGTGACCAAGTATCTTTCTGAAGACAACCAAGGATAGCGAAAAGGAATGATGGAGACATAGAAAGGAAGGGTGAAAATCCTATAGAAATATAGTTGAACCAAACCAAATGTTTGTAGCAACTTTGCTTGATAAAGAAATATCAAGGAATTTAGAGAACAGCGTCGTAGACCAGTGTAAAAACTCTACGGGTAAAGTGTAATTAGGTTGAAATTTAATGTGAAATATGATGTTGATTTTAAATATTAGGTCAATAGAAAATGAAAATAAAAGTTGAAATCACGGAAGCTCACTTAATGAAGCGAGGCTGTCCAGCCTTTCGGTCAGTAAAAAAATGAATCTCAAAGCTGCTCAAGTCTGGTGAAGAAAAGGTCCAAAAGAAAGATCACCACTGCAGTTAAACCTAGAATAACTCAGCAGACGCGACGGTTGACTGAATTACCGAAGCACCTGGAAGCCATTTCCATGATATAATGTCTGACACATCTGTATACCCCATGAAAGCATCATTATCTAGTCCTGGACTAGAAAGGCCTCCTTCAAATTCACCTAATCCTGAGGTAATAGAGGCAAGGCGGTTTTCCAGCATGGCTGTACTCCAACACCCAAGAGAGGAGGTTTATCACCACGGTTCGCACACTTGTGGCCTGGTGCCGGTAATGTTTATGTGACAGTGTTTTTCACAACAGGTTTAAGAGTAACAAATGGACTGAAGACCGGGGAGCTTGCTTGTTGTACTGCCAAGGGTCAGTCAGAGGAACACTTGTATAAGTGTGGGTTTATGTGTACTACATAAGGAGTACCGAATTACTCATTCTACTAGCAAATGAGGACATTTTAGCAGGGTCAGGACGTTTTGGCTGGTCCTCACAAATTCAAAGTACTGCTTCAGGGTAAAGACATGTTTTCAAGGTTGAGGTTTGAATTGGGTTTAGGTTAGGGGTTAGTTGGGAAGGTTAGCATAGTGTATTATGTCTTGGAAATCCCCCTCTAAGACACAACTGCAAGTGTGTGTTGAGGGGTTGTTTAGAGGTCTATTTAGCTGTGTATAGGAGAATGATAAGGCAGCAGAGCAGCAAATACTAATAAAAACAAAAAGCCGGTGGAAAACAAAATTTAGAAATAAAAGAGGAATCACAATACAGGAGACTCAAAATAAAGCTATTAAAAACCCATCAAAACACTCAGTGGCTTCCACAGCCAAAACTACTCAACATTTCCAGACAGGCAAATTGAGTACGCATCATTCTTGATTTGGTTATTATTTTAGACGAAAAGTGATTAAAAGACGCTTTGCAGCCCCATCCAAGGCATTACATACACACAGGCGGCTCACCAATAGTCAGAGACAAAGGTGAACATGAACAATTTTCCTAACTCCTCTTGGAAAGTTCAACCGTCCAAGGCAGGTAACGACCAAATGACTGCAGAAATTCCTAAAAACTGAAGCGTTCTCTGGTCATTCTCTCACACTGGGATCTCCGGGGAAACTTTGAAAAGAAAATGACATAATTGGCCAACTAGCGGAGACAATCTTGCATTGGACCCACTCGTTCGTGTCACTGATCTGTTGACCCGGAGGACAACAAGTGATGTGGGGAGGACCTGTCCGAAAACACATCCAAATCAAACTCGAGCGAAGGGAAAATCTTAAATCTACATATGAAAAATTACAAATGTGTTTGCTGATAGTTCACATTTACCAGAAGGGGATCACACTTTTCCCTAACCCCCTCTCCTATCATGGTGATTTATAGTACTGTCCAGGATGTGCTCGAATTTCCCCTAGATCTATGTAGAACTTCATACAGCTCAGCTGGGGTGTACCCCCCTGTGCTGCATAGTCAAATTCAGCAGCTGACTCATGTTTGGAGGAGGGAAATCCATCAGGCTATGCGAGGAAGTGGATTTAAGCAACCCCCCCCCCCCCCCTCCCAAACACACATCCTAAAACACAAACACCCTTTCCTTCCTCTACCAGCAACCTTGACCTCAAACCAGAAGATGAGGATTTACACCACCTCACAGCCCGGGGGGTCATTTAGCCTGCAAGGCTGTAAATCCCTGCGCTGAGGTGGTGAAAGCTTCAATCATGTAGTAAACTATAAAAGGCTTTGCAAACGTCACCATTTATCATATCTCATAAGAGAATAATGGAATTTAAGAAGGAAAAACTGATCTGGAAAGGAGAAGGATTTCTGCATAGTCAATGTTTTGCATTTAAGGAACCTAAATGATCTGAACCAAACCCAGGTTTTCAACCAAGTACCAAAGAATTTGTCCATTAGAACAACAAAACGATCCAAGCCTATGACAATATTTATGATGTAGATGGTTTGTCATAGCATGCTAACCTGTTGTAATCTGTCATTGGAGGTCAGGCTACCACATGATGACCTTCAGTTCAGACATGTCTTACAACACATGTACAACAGACTATATTGAATTCCAGCCAGTTGGGTAGTTTAAAAAAACTCCTACAACGGCTCCTTGAGAAGCTGTGCTAATTAGCTAGTCCAGAGGATGAGCTGTGCCAGGTTGAAATTAACATGAAGTCCACAGCATCACCTTACTGTTCCACTAACTTCCGCTATGAAAGGTGGTGGGATAGAGGTTATAACAAGCATCTGGGGGCTTCAGGCTGACACTTGCCTATTTCTGGACCCAACCACGCTCCGATCCTTCCTCGTCTGCAGCTTCCATCCACTCGAATACTGCTAATTAGGGGCGGCAAATGGGTTACCGTGTCATCAGCAACCCCCCCCCCCCCCCCCTCCCCCTTCTTCTGTGTGAGACACACTGCCAGAAACATACAATCGCAGATGCCCCACAAACAGATCCATATCATCCCACAGAGGATTTGAATTATTTCCAGACACCCCCCCCCCCAAAAAAAAAGGAAAAACAGGAGGACATTACCCATGCTGGTGTGACTCACTGGCCAGGACAGATTAGTCAGACTTTCTCACACCATCTGATCATGTTTCAGTACAGGGGAGGGAGGGGGCTTCAAACCACAAACACTTTCACTGAGAGCTGGACAGATGTACCTGACACCATAGCGATAGCCAGATTATCCTGTTTCCATTAAAGCAACATATGATAAAATACAACCGTTGAGGTGAGTCATCAGGGGGACTTTGTAGATGGGGGGGGGTTAAAAAGTTTTTAAAACTGTAGATACACACCTGGAGAGTTAAGCTGGCTGGAAACACGCTCTCCAAAACCCCCAAAACCCATCGGCAGCCCAAAAAATGCTACACTTTACTCAGGTATCAGTGTGCAAATCCATTCAAATGACCATTTGTATGCAGAGCGCGACACACGTCTGTTTGGTTTCCATCAGGACAGCCATCTGCTTGCTGAGAAACAAACTGAAGTAGCTCACCAGATTAATGGCCTTTTGATACCGGGCCGTCCAGACCGGCGGGAGCCAATGCCAGTTTCTATTAACGAGACGCGAGGACGGGACACATGGGGATGGCTACAGCGATGCTACACCCTTTTACTTGATCAACTGTTTTATACTGTCCCCGCCATCTTGAAAAGACATAAGCCCCTTCTCAAATAAAATGACAGCGAGTAAAAACGTGCCAACTCCTGCAGCCTGCTAGCGTCCGCACCTGAAGATCAAACTCTGAGACGCGTGGAGCACGAGCAGATGTTCTGCTGGACGGTCCTGGAAGGCTGTCAACTGTCGATCCGCACAGGGACCGGCAGAGGGACCCATCCCTCCTTAACCCAAGCCCTTCATCCTACGGCACATTTATCTTTAGTGGGGCTGCAGGAAGCTGAAAAGCCATCAGAGGTCAGTAAGAATAAACTTAATGATTCATTCAAGCGTCATCCGTGAATCACTGTTTGAGAGTGAAAGCCAGAGAGGTCGGATACTTCAAACGCACCATGGCCTTGGCTCTTTAGTTAGTAATGATGTATACTTCCCTGTAACTTACAGCTCAGACCGCCCCCAACCAGCCAGAAAAGGATATATACAGTAGGTGAATAAATAGGACCAGAATGCCTGAAGTTCCCGCAAAAAGGGTCTTAAAACTCACTTCTCGAAAGGATTTTAGAGAAAAAAAACACTGCAGACTGTTGATGCAATGTGCATACGCACCTCCCGACCAGAAGAAAATAGGAATAAAAGAACTCGACACAGAGTCGACACAAAGCTTCACCAATGTTTACAGGATCGTGCAAACAGACGACCAAGAGATCAGGCCCTAATATGGGAAATGTTGGATCCCATGTGCTGCGTTAATATTCGACAGGTCCCTCACAACTATTAGAAATTTATTTGAGTTTGTATCCAAGCCAAACCGAACGGATTAACGACATGTGGCATTTATTTCAAGCAACAGTTGTTACACAGACTAAATGACTCCGGTAATCCATGGAAATGACCTTTTTGATTGAGACGGCATGTTAGAACCCGCCAATAATTTAGGATGCGGAGTTTACATAATCAGCTCGAGCCCGCAGTTATTCCTAATAAATAACCACATCCGCTGTGTAATTCGATGTCTTCCACGTGTCCCCGGCCACAGATTTGCAGATTTGCTCTGTTTCGGAGGAGAGAGCCTCGGAGGGTGCCACGCTCGCACGTCTCTGCACCGATGACAGAACTACTGCAAGAGGTGTGCGTTAAGGACCACAGAAGAATCCACAGATTGGAAGGACAGCCGACTAAACTTTATCTAATGGTGTCGCTCAGATGGATGCCAGGAAGCGTTCAGGAGCTTAAACCTGTACATTCAAACGGGTCGGTGCTTTAACAATGCCAGAATAAAGGCAGCAACAAAAAGAATCACAGAAACAGCTCTAAACCAACGGTGTCCACACACCCCGAGATTAAACACTCTTCCAGGGACCACTGGGCTGCCAGTTCTGTACTGGCACCAGTAGAGGGACCTGCAGACCAGAAAAAAACCAGGTGTTTAACATTAACGGCTTCTTCCATGGTAACTTGAGAGTTCCTTATTTGTTCTAACGCCATCCTTCCTACTTCATGTTCACCAAACATGACAGCAGCAGTTGCAGACATTCAAGAGACTCTCAGACCTCTGTCTCGATCTCCATCACACCATCATAATTTAAACCATTCATATCCTTTACAACGATATCGTTACTGCACTTATGACCACTTAACGGTGAACTCAACATCACCTCCTCTTTAGGGATTCCAGCAACAGTCAGCTCACGCAACAAGTGGTCAAAGCGTTGTGCCGACACATTGCGAAATGATGGGATTAATAATGATGTGGTTAGCTTGGCTGGTCGTTAGCCATCAGCCCTGATGTTTACTGTAAATGTAGCGTAGATGGGCTCCACATCTGTGGCCAGGGGTCTGTGACTGAGCCCTGAATCACCAATGACTCCTGCTGAGTCACTATAAGTGTTTTTACCAAGCATTTGCCCTCAGTAGACTGCGAGGCGCTTGTTCCTCCAGCCTCCTGTTTTCATCTCCTGTCACGTCTGTCCTGGCTTTCATGAGACTGACTGAGCCTTCGCGCCTTTTGATGACTCAGTTCGCATGAGAGGCTGTCAATCAGTTAGTAAGGGATGCTGTTTCCATCACCAGAACTGCAAATTAAAATCTAAATGTATAAAAAGCCTGCACAAAGTGATTAAAAACCAAAAGGAATCAAAAGGGAGATTACATAACATGACTTTGTGTTTAATTTTTGTTCTGTCCTCTTCCTCTGAGCTGTCTGAGCGTGCTGCAGCACGCAGCTGTTACAACAAAGGTCAAAGCTCAGGCGCTTTGCGCTCTGTCAGGATTTCCTTCACCTGCTTTTCGACAAGAAGTGACCCGAGTAGTCGCGTCAGCCAAATGGGACGCGGGCCCGTCTTGATAGATGAATGGAGACAGGACACAGCAAGAAACACACATGTCTGCCTGTGTTGTCCCAGACTGCAGATGCACACATACTAATGGACGCACACGCTCTCCTAGCCACCGCACACAGCTGCAAAATCTGCATTTTTAAGATTTCTATTTAAAAGAGAGAGAGAGAGAGAGAGAGAGAGAGAGAGATGTACTTGTACATTGAACACCAAAATATGAATTTTACTAGCAAAGTGAGGACATTTTTGGGAAGTGAGGCTAGTCCTCACAAAATAAAAAAGGCCTGTTTGAAGGTTAAGGTGTAGTGTTAAAATGTGATGGTTAATGTTAGGGTTAGAGTAGGGAGCTGGATAAAGCATTATGTCTATGAAAGTCCTAACAAAGATTGTACAAGGATGTGTGTGTGAGAGAGAAACAGAGATAGAGAGTGTGAGGGTGCGAGAGAACAGGCACAGTTGAAGAACAATAGCCACTTCAAAACCTCAGCAACAGCAAACACATTGATAATATTAAAAGCATTAGAACAGTACTAAGCTATGAGCTAAGATAGTTGTAAAATTGCATGCTTTATTTCATCCATGGCAGAAAAACAGCTAAGACGTAATCATCCTGTGTGTATCCTTGTCTGTGCTCTAGTTGAGCCTGTTTAGCTTAACTGTCCTGTCAGTTGACAGCTGACAGTATTGATTACTCAAGGTTTATCCTGCATTGGGATATTGGATATGTTCACATGATCAGATGGAACTTACAGCACCAGACAATGACCAAGAGCAAAAAGTAAAAGATGTAAAATTGTTTCAGAGCTGAAAACACCTGCTGTAAGACAGTGAACCTGCAGAGTTCGGTCAGATCGACGAATGGTTTGGACTTTCCAATTTCCCGACACTTCCTCCTGACTTCTATTGTTTGGCAAAAAAAACCCCAACATGGCGCTCGCGGCGTTTACGCGACACTTGGGCCCGCCAGTTGATACGAGCGACTGCCAATTTGCTCGCATGCAACTTTGTAACGAGAAAGAAAATCATTTGTGGAGAGACTTGCCAAGACCCATGAAGGGACAGAGCCTTTTTTCACTCTGTCCATTAAACCCCGTGTCAGCTAGACAGCTGCAGAGAAATCGGACACATTATATTTGTGATTAGCGTGCTTACTTGAGATCTCCATCACGGGGCTGAAAAAAGTCACGCAAACAATTTGGCATTAGCATTGCCACTCCCCTCTGTGGCTGCCTATTAGCTTCCCTAATTACCACTGATCTTCTTAGGGGGCAATAAGATAGGACTTCTGGGTGAGGGAGGCTGTGTTCAGGTTACACGAGCCCGGCGGGCTGACAGCGTTATTTATGAGCCATGACCAAAGGATTTAGAGTGAGTGAGCAGTCTTGGTCCACGGGCAGGGGGTCGCGGGCCGAGACGACACAGCTCAAACGCTCATGAGGATGACAGGCAACTGAGATGCCCTGAGGTTAGGGTGGGTCTGTGGTGAGCAAGGAGAAGGACAGGAAAACTTTTGAGCATCTGGCTGAAATGGACATCGGTTTTTCCAGTTTATTTGCCCTGCGTCTAGACCAGCAGGACCCAATAAAATGTCTGGATATTCCAGATCAGAGACTAACTTATTCCAAAAGCACTGATGAAAGGGCGTACTGTGAGATCTCTGCTGGCCAAACCATCATCAACGCTGCACCGGCTTCAGGAGAACAAGGGACACTGTGTACAAGTTTGGCACCTTGTGGCAGACGCGGAGATGGATCTGCAAGTGAGGCAACTTGCATCTTTTCTGCCCCTTGGGGTAGATTTGAAAGCTGGCCTCAGCACAGCAGACAATCATCATCCGTCAAATAGCTTCCATTAAGTAGGGTAATTAGGAGTCTTGAACAGTGGAGAAGAAAAAATATCAGCTTCCTGACTCTTTTCCAAAGGATAAATACATAAATTAAACATCAGATTTCTGGTCCAGGCGATCAAAGACGACCAAAAAGTGTTTGATGTAGGCCGAGGCTGAAATGTGCATATTCAAAAGGAACCATAGTTGGGAACCGATGAGTGGTACATCACATTCTGGCCCTCTATTTGATAATCTCCTACCCACTGATCAAAAGGCCAATCAGACAGCAGCTCTCAACACCCCCCTCTAAATTGATACCACACTGCACTTTAAAATGCAGAGGCACCATGAGCAGTATCTGAATGTATAGTGAGGCTTCTTCAAAGCCTTTGGGAACAGGGAAAATACTTGAGTTTTATCAGTGTCTTGGCGGTAGAGGGAGCATCGAAGTCAGTTACACACTGGGAGCAAAAGTTGGTTTGGCAATCAGAGCAAACAGAGGCTGGTGGGCACCATCTCAGTTAGGCAAGTTTTCCTGGATGAAAAAGGGGGATGTTTTGGTCTCAGCTTTGGTCCACAAACACCGGTTTATTCCGAGCTTTTTCATGCTGTCAGTGGAAAGGGTCGTCGTGAACGCTCAATGCTCAAATCTGAAGAACCTCAACTCGACGAACTCCATTTCGCACACTAACCTTTTGCCAAAGCCAAAAACCACCTCAGTTGTCCCAAAGTTCCTTTTTTCTATATTGCCATGCAAAAAAAGCCAACAACTCAACACATTTCCCCTCTTTTTGTGACATTAGGACCCGAGCAATCTGTTTTCCTACTCATTTCTAACCTTCCCATGGTTAAGCTAAACCAACATCACTGCAAGCCAAATGAAGACAGCAATTACATGCACGCGCCTGCCGGCACACTGTTGCTCTACCGGCAGAGTCAGCGTGGCTGTGCTCAATACTGATTGATCTCTTTTTACTTATTTAGCTGAGAGAGAATAAACAAAAACCCAAGAGGCGCGCAGCTTCTCCAACCACAGACTGACTAAGCAATCTGATTTCACCAGTACGCCGCAGTGTGATCAGACGACTCCGGCGCTTTGCAGACAATAACGGGTGGCGCTTTCGATGTCATACTTTCAGTGCCATTTTCACGGCGTCGATATATCTTTTGTTGAAAACCTTTTACGGCATAAAACAACTCTCGACATGTGAAGCAGAACCTTTCCAGTATGTTGAAATGCAGCAGAAAACCTTAACTAAGATAAATCAGGCGAATAAAAGCCACTTTTCAGTCGGGCTCGTGTTCAGAGCAACATGAAAATCCACTCTAGATTGTTTTCTTGCGAGATTTTAGATACCGGTTATGTAAAGTTCAGTATTTGTATGTGGGCGAGGGAGCGCAATCACGGACGAGAAATCAAAAGAGCAGATCAGTGATGGCTCGGTTGTGATTCAACATGTTCACTCATTTGTTTTCATGTACCTCTCTTCTGCCTGGTCAAATGTTACATAAGTAGAATGGCCTTGGGGATGAAACACTTCCTGAAGTGCAAGAAAAAATGATTAAAAAAGAAAGAAAGAACATTCAGGAATTAGTATAATAGGGAAATGTGCTGGAAAAACAGCTTGGTGAGGAAGGGAAGTGATAGAGAGCTGAGGAGAGACGGCCCCAGCGTGTGTTAAGTAATCAGTAAAGTGCTGTAGTGAATAACAAGTGCCTGCAGTCCTCTGGACGAAGAGGAATACTCTCATAGTCAACTTTGGAGCGCTGCTCAAAAGTGCACATGGATTTAAAAAAAAAAAAATCAGTAGCTCATCGAGCTGTCTGAAGCCTTCAGAGAAATCCTGCGATGAACAGATCGAAGGAAATGAGTTTATCAGTGTTCGGTGTTTGGAACATAATCTCTGTGATGAAGGTCTTCACTGCGGGGGAGGGAGGCTTTGATTTGTGCTGTGACCTTTTCACTGAGCTCTCACCAACAAATCCACCTTAAGAAACATGTTATCTCCATAGATGACAGGGACGTGTCATTGTTGCAGGGATGGATGGCAAACGAGGGCTTAGTGGAGCCCCGTGGACTTATTTTGTAGTGGTTTAGGTTTTCTCGGCAGGTACGGTCTTGCCTTTTCCAGGGTTTTGTTTTCCAGGTTCTCGAAATCTTGTATTATTGACCACGGAACCAGGGCAACCGAGGCTGACAAATGATCACAACTGGCAAAGATAATTGTGATTGTTTGAACAAAACATACACGGATAAATCCAGTTTTTTTTTTTTATCGAGCTCTTTTGCAATGCCGATCCTACCCGCGCACACTGTGCTGCCTTAAAATAACATTATGAACTTCGGAACCTTTATTACTTCCAAATTCAAACATTCATTAACTTGTCCAGGCCAAGAGAAACAAGCAGTCTGATACACTGCAGACACATAAACTGATTATAACAGTCAGTTGATATCTAGGCTCTAAAATATAATGAGCCAGCAAGGTTGTGGTGACATTTGGGCTCCTTCCATCTGCTAGACTCAGTAAATGTGCAGTTAAGCCAATAAGGACACATCTGTCAATAGAAAAGTCATTAAACAAATGTCTAATAAAAACACGCAGTAGATGTATCAATTCATGATCCAAAATTCTTGATGGGGAATCTTTTGATAATATTCACCTTAAAACATAATCAAAAATGAATGGGCTGCTGGGGTGATTGAAAACAGACTGTCGCATTATAGCCATGCCATAATTCCTCCATCACGTCTGATGCTGATGTTCTGTACCCTCCTCCCTTTTCGCAACTGTCTCATTTGGTTTCTCTGACTCCACCAATTTCTCGTAACCGTCTGCCATTTCCTTTATCCCTAGTCAGGGCTGAATCCTCCTCTATCGCTCCATCCCCACCGGAGCCTGAATTTCCAGGCAATCGCAAAATTTCGTGAGCTACAGAGAGATGATGAGAGAATCAGATGCTTTCTCAGGTAACCTTTGAGCAAACAAAAGTTCACAGCCAGGAGATGGTCCCTGTCTCCCTATTCTATTCTATTCACCCCAACATGTTCTTATTTGTATCATCACTGTCACAATGCAAAAGCAGAACAAATTGAGTAAAATTGATTTTGATTTGGGGGGGATGGGGGCAATATTAGAAATCCGCGGTTATGCCTGATTTACTTTCATAATAAAATGTAGCTGCCCCATGGTCCCACAAACAATATTGCCACAAGCTGATAGCAATTCATTTTTATTTATGGATATATTTTCAGCAGAGGCAAACCTCGGCTGCAGCTGCATTTGACATATAAATATACTGTACATATAACACAGGCAGTTTGCTGGGAGGCTGTAGTGCAGAGCGCTTTTCAGTATGGACGGCAAGATCCACTAGGAATTGTAGCCCAAACCACATAAATCAGCGAGCAGTATGGATTTCTCAAAATGAAAACCACCTTTCCTGTAAAAATCCGGACATACGAGAGAAAAGAGAACAACTTTAGGGTGCATTTTATTGCCGATTCGCAAGTTTGGACCATTAGGAGATCTGAGAGATATAGGTTAACGGCAGCAAATTTAAAAATGTAACCACTTATGTCAACATGTGAGACTAAAGTCATGCAGGGTCTGGCTTGGGCACCTGACCATAGAATGTACAAAACCACCACCACCACCACCACCGAAAAAAGCTTGATTAATTCAAATCAGATCTGCACAGTGTCAAACTGAGTGGTTTAATCATTATCTCCATGGATACTCAGTTTTGTTTTCCAATAAAACTCTCAATTATTTTTCTTTTCTTGAGGTCCCTTCTTCTTCTTCTTCTTGACTAACCAAATTTGAATGGCAGCCATCATCCACAAAGGTCAATAAAGTCATTTGACTGCTTTATTTTTGGCCTTGAAAATATCACCAAGCCAGACTATTTTAACTCCCTTTGATGGGGATATGAAAGCAAGAGAAAAATCTAGTTTTGCAAAACCATGATGACTTCTTGAGTGGGCAACCCCCTAATTACCACTAAAGCCAAAATTGTTCCACAGTGGCTTTGAGGCCACGTGACGTCAAAGCGTCCATTGCTCCCAAAAAATGAGAGTAAATCAACATTGCCAGTAAAAAAAAGTCATTTTCACCAATAAAAAAAAAATTGCTACAGTCTACCCAGATGAAGTGTTTGGAATGTTTGGGCCCCTGAAATTTAAGACCCTGGGCAGCTTGATTTTTGTGGTACATTTTACTAATACTGAAGGACCCCCCCCCCCCCCCCCCCCCGGTAAACTGAAAGGGATATTATAGAGAGCCATGGGGGAGTATTAACTAAACAAATATGCTATGATTGAACAGTGTCCCTGCGAGAAGCAGCATCTGGCACTTGAACACCCTTCAGTTCCTGTCGCCTCCTTCAATATATCAATTTAATACTGATTCTGCTTGTAATACTCATTATTGGTCTAAATATCGTGCCTACATGAGGAAATGTAGGCACACCTGCCCTCTCATATTGTGCCATATTTCTCAGCATGCCCCCGAAAAGCATCACTGCGAGGAGCGTGCATCACCTCCTGCTCCTGCAATCTTTAACTATTGATGATCGCTCCAACAGAGGTGAGCTCAGGTCGGGCAGGTAAACACAACCTCACCTTCTGTACACAGAAGGTGCGGTATGGTTCTTATTTGTGGAGAGCACTTCTTCCCCTGCAGCAGGATTTGGTTTTGTTAGATTATTAAATTGGTTGCTGTGGAATCAGTGGCTGCTGGGTGCTCAAATGGGGGTCTAGCAGTCCTAGCTAAAGTGCAAATGAATAGGACTGTGCTCCCAATGCTCAAGTGACAATCAAGTATCTAAAAATTGCTGTCAATCAAAAAGCGACTCAGCCTTTTGACTGATCCTACAGTCATGTTGAAGCCAGGGTGAGGCCAAGGCCACCACTCTATTCACCCCCAGAGACGCTGAGCGTCCAGGGGCAGGACAAAATGGTTGCATTTAGGCAATGAAAAAAGCTGTTCTATGCAGTCCCACTGAGGTGGTTGGACACTCAGGTTCTACGGGGCAAAATTAAAATTAATCGACTGAAGGAACTGAACTCGTCTTTGGCGCATTTGCTGCCAATGAAGCGCACGGCGGATTCTCGTTTCGAGCCCTGATGCAGACAAAATGGGGGAGTCGCCGAAGTCCCAGAAATAGCACATATTTGACCAATCTTTGCCATTTTAGGGAAAACTGAGCTTGCAGTCTTAGAATCACCTCTGCTGTACAAAATGGAAAATTATGTATAAAATAAATGAATTTATTGCAGAAGCAACAGCAAAGCACAAATGATTGAGTGCACCAGACCAGGCCCACAGTGATGGAAATATGGATAAAACCCATCTTTTACATCTAAAGACATTGAAAAATATGTGTTTGGCATTGAACTCTCCGAGCCAGCAGAAGCAGGAAGCCACTGAAGAAAGAAAATGTGTCATTCTCAATCTGTAAATCATCCATTGGTTTTATTGTGGACAATTTTCCTTGATATTAGATCCCCACAGTGCAGTTTTTCAGTTGATGGAGCCAGTCTTTGTTGCACAATACAAAAACATCTCTGAGAGCCAATCAGTTGTCAGGTTTGTCTGACTGCAGCTCCAGATCCATCAGTCCAGCCATCACTCTGTTTGTATATGAGCATTTCTGAAAGCTTCTTCTAGCCAGGCAAGCGTGTAGTCCTCAGGGCTCGACCTTCGGCCCTGACTATTTGTCAAACAAACTAGCAGTGGCGGAGAGGCCCCTCTCTCACCTTACCGCGAGCACCGGAGGAATGTGGCAGCCGGCACATTGGAATGTTGCGCAACAGTGCAGCACATCAAAAGCTGATATGGTCAATTACTTCCGTAAAGCCTTAAATTGCTGAGGGAGAGTGAAAGTGCTGGGCTTTGAAGAGTAACTTACAGACAGTCCCAGCGCTAATGTTCAGTCACAAAAGGAATTACACAACACAGGATGGACTGATCAATCCATCAATAACAAATAAGGTGGAATGAAGGAGACAGGCTGGGAAAAACAGCATCACAACAAACGGATTCCTCTCCAGTCTGTTGCTCTGCAGTGATTTCTTTTGCTTCCTGCGATTTAATCTATGAAGAAAAGCTGCTTTCTACCAACTTCAATGTATGTAATATCTGCAGGGAAATACTGATCAATACCAATACAAACAAATACAATAAAAGATAAATCAGACTCATGTCTCCGATCCAAGGCAACCCCCCTGCAGTCAGAGAATTCGGTGATGTTCTTTCCCCCCCTAGTTTCTCAAATCAAATCAAATCAATCTTTATTTATATAGCCTCGGTTACAATCAAAATTGTCTCGAGGCGCTTTCCAGAATCCCAGGGCCTGACCCCCAACAAACAACAGTGGCAAGAAAAAACTCCCTTTTAACAGGCAGAAACCTTGAGCAGGACCAGGCTCATGTAGGGGGCCCTCCTGCTGATGGCTGATTGGGTAGAGAGAGAGGAGAAGGGGAGGACAGGTAGAAGAGAGAATAGGCAGAGATCAGGGAAGTACAATAATTAAAACAACTGCTATATAACTGCTGGTGTAAGAGTTGAGTCGGTCAGCAGGGTCAAAGGTTAACTCTCAGTTAAACTCTCAGTTTAATTAAATTAACATGAAAACAGCCTGGAAGGAGGTACCGCCGGAGTTGGATTTTCTGTTACTATTGCCTTATCCTCATGATTCACATGCTGCCAGTTTCTTGAAACATGGGGCCACAGTGGTATTCCGCTTCCAGTCAGGTGATATGATGGGTCAGTCTAGCTGTTATTGGAAGAGAAATACAAATAACCGCACAACCTTTTCAGCAGTATCAGCAATTAGCATCGCATCATTTCTTTGAGCGGCACAAATTTTTTACGGTACAAATGACATTCATGACTCCAGAAATGTTGGATGATATTCATTGGGTCGACTTCTATAGCTGTAATAAATTGTCTCACTTGTTTGTTACAGCCAGAACCTACAAGCTATTTGGCTGTCACCTTTTTAATCTTGGCACCTTGTTTTTGTTTGATTTCAGCGCCCTGAAAATGTGACAAGAGCTGCTGCAGCAGGCGGTCTTTGTCACCGTGCGGCGTTTGATATCCTGATTGTGTGAAGGAGGGTTGATTTCAAAAGGGTGTTGAAGGTTTGGCAAGATACTCTGTGGAGCACAGACGAAGGAGTCTGTGTCACGAATGGCAAGGTTTCTTAGCAGAAAATGACATTAATTTAATCAGCATTAAAGGAAAAGTTAACGCCTGAACCAAGTACTCATGTGACAGTCAATAGAATCCTTATTTCTTGCATAAAACGATTTGCTTTGTAAAAGCTGCATAAGGCCCTTTTTCTGAGTTTGTCATGAGGAGCAAATCACAAGCTGGCCAGTATCCAGCGGCCAGTAAACCCAGTTAACCTCAAAGCCTTCCAAAACATCTTGTGATCACTGCTAAACACAATTAAAGGCGAATGACGTGCGTAAAATCATTAAAATAACTAGGGAGGGGAAACCATGAGCTGGAAACAATCATTCAAAAAAATGAGAATATGGCATTCACGCATTTCCTTTTCACACAGAACAAGCGGAGTGGAAGCAGTAGCTTGCATGTTTGTTACACATCATTAGCCAACCAATTACAGATAAATTTCAACAAATACCAGAGGACTAATCTTTCATGTCACTGATAAGCTCTGGTATCTCTTATCTCCTCAATGTTACATCAGAGATACACCTCCTATTACCTGTCATTACATTATCACAGCTTCAATAAAGCTGTTAATCTGTTACAAACCAGACCCGACTAATTGAATCGAGAGCATGATTGCAATCTAGTCAGTGTGTTAGAGGATTAACAGGCTCTGTCACCAAGGTAACCTGACGGGAGGAAGACAGAAGTTGCTATACTTGAGTCAGCTGTGTAAAGACTGGAGCATCCCCACTAAATATCCCCACGGTAACGCTCCCTTCCTGCGGCTCTAAGAGCCATCGCTCATTCCTCTCAATCTGCGTCGAGCAGGAAATGAGACCAGATGTAAAAGATGACAGTTCGATGACTTCAGGCTTCCGGTTGCCAGGCAATGTCAGCTCGTATCTCTAATGCAAACTATAAGTTTGAATTTGACAGTGGCAGCTCGTGGCTCGCTCTGTTGCTTTGCAAGGCTTTCATATCCTCTTTATTATTCTGTTGTTTCCTTCCCCGATTTGCCATCCCCGACCCCTTTCAGCTTTCATCTCCCCCGTTCGTGATTTCCTTCCTTTGCGCCTATGTTCGGGGCGGTTTGAAAAGCAAAGCGTCCTCCCCTGCAGCAGCTGCCGGCAGCCACTGTGTGCCAAAGACCTTGAAATGTAAAAAAAGAACTTTGCCACAGACAAATGCAGCCTGTTGTGCTGGGGTTATCTTGTTGAGTCCAAAATGAATCACTCTTCCATAGGGAGCTGCTAGCGCAGGTGTGCATTACTCTTGTCCCAGCTACTTTTGATTTCAGTGTGATAGCTGTCCTATTACAAACGTTGCACTTTTTAACCCAGTCAGGAGGGGACTTGGCTGAGAGACAGAGGGTCTTTGGTTCAAGCCCATACTATAAGAAGCACCTTGAACCCAGAACCCTCCACTTCTCAGCCTAGTCCCCTACAGACTGGAAGTTCCCCTTCAGAGCACCATCGAGGGGACCTTGAGCAAGGTACTGAACCCCTAAATGCTCATCTAGGAGTCCTGGAGGAGCTGGTGACTCATTCAGGGACAAAGGATAAGGAGCTCAAGATAAAATTTACTTGATGAACGTT
Organism: Takifugu rubripes; assembly: GCF_901000725.2. Lineage (NCBI taxonomy): Eukaryota > Metazoa > Chordata > Actinopteri > Tetraodontiformes > Tetraodontidae > Takifugu > Takifugu rubripes. The sequence goes on along the minus strand of NC_042302.1, from coordinate 1,920,192 downwards.
AAAGTTTCTATTTAAGTATTTGTGTTCATTCCTGGATGGAAGAGGAGTGCCATCCATATTTATGGAAAACCTTTGTGTAGAAAGTTTAAAAACACAGATAGCATTATGACAGGTATAAAATGAATGGTGAAAACAAGAAATTGAAAGCCTGTATTTTCAAAAACATTGCTTCCTCTCCAGGTTGCTGGGCAACAACTTTTTAAGTTACTCTAGAACTTGTAACACATATGTTCATTAATCCGTCTTCCATAATATTGGTTAAATAAAAATATCAAAACTATTTCATGAGTAAATTCCTTCTGATTAAACAAAATTTGCAGCCTATTCAGAAATGTTATTCTTATGTTCAACAATATAAACAAAGAAAGACAAAGAAGAAAGATGACCATCTCTGGCTGATACCGACATGATGGTTAACATTCAACCTTTGACCCGGCGCAGTCCGTCTCCCCCTGAGCCGTTCTCCATCTCTGTCTTGTTAGAAGTATGCGCATCTCAAGAACAGAGTCCCAAAAGGTTTCAATCTCTGACTTCCATCTTAAAGTTTGACAGCCCAAGTGCATCATGGGAAATTGCATAACAGCTGGAGTTGGAGGCCCACATGTGAGGGGGGGGGGGGGGAGTAGCACAAGACAAGGATATTAAAGGTTTACCAAGAACCTGCTATATGTTTCAACATAGTTTTTTTTTTTACAAATGCATTGAAGCAAAAAGGAAAGTTGATAAAAAGTTAAAAGAGACTTTGATTCTTTCAGCTTTTAATGACCACTGTTGCCACCAGGGGTTCATATTTGAAGATCACCACAGCACACCTGGTCACTACTGAATGGGACGATTGTGCAAACGTGTTTACTGTTACATTATTGCCTTATCGCCTTGGGAACCGGGACTAAGATAGGGCCCAAAGTTGGACAGGATGTGCAGTCTAATAATCGTGTTCACGTGAAATCGAATTTATTAACATTAAGCTGCCTTTATGGTTCAGACTGGCAAAACACGCCAAAGATATCGGGGGATTACCGGAATTCTGTATCCCTTCATCACATTCATTCGGGGCATTTCTCATCCAGATGCACATGATACCGAATTAGGGAGTTTCCAAAATGCCAAAAGGGTGCGGAGGTCTTGGGTGTGACCATCATGGTGGGTGCTTTGGTAAATGATCGCAGCCATCTGTTTCAAATGTTAAACATTGAACTTCTGCCCGACAGACTCCTCACTGAAGAAAACACGTTGTCGACAGAAAACATTTTTTGGGGTTTCTGTTATAGACACCCTTGGAAAAATGACTTCAAAGTGATGTGACAGGTGGTGGGCTTGTGAGGGGGGGGGTGCATGTCATGGGCTGACAGGTATGGATGGGTCACTTATTATCAAAAGGTTTCCAGTTGAACACGCAGGTGTCTGAGGAACCCAAGCCGATCACTGGAGGAGACTACAGAGGACAAGACTCAGGGAGGAATGTCAACATGGACAGCTTCACACACACGCACACACACACACACACACACACACACAAACATTACTATATTTCTAGGCCTAACCCAAGTCCCTCTCTAACCCTAATCGAAACCCAATCCTAACCTCAGCCTTAAAACCACGTCTCAACCCTCAAACAGTCCTTTGAAACTGTGAAGACCAGCCACTTATAAGTAAAGTGTCAATTGTTATCCTCATTTGTACTGAATTTTAAGATGCTACAAATGGTCCGACTGTATTCAACAGGGTTATTCTGGCGCACACCATCGTTATTTGTTTCCTTTCACATGTGCACAGACACAACAGATGGAAATGACACAGTTCTATATCTCATTTCACTTGTTAGCGTGCAGGTAGCTTCAGCTGCTTCTTTTGCTTTTGTAAGATATCTTATTTCGCTCAGACATGCACACACACACACACACACACACACACACAGAGCATGTCTTAAAGCTAAAGAATTGTATTTCATCCGCACACACACCCACCCCAGACTCCTCTGAAGAAAAAAATAAATATATGTGCCAACTTTGGAGGCCTGAAGCTGTCAAACTGTTGCTTTAAACCGATACATTAAGCAGTTTTCTGTCTGTCACCGCTGACGCTCTAGACGTTAGATACACAGTCCTCAAAGGAAGATATTAGAAAAAGAGTTTCTTTCGATTGTGAAGCTGGAGAAATACACTTCCCGTCTTCCTCTCTCGACGAGGTTATCTTTTAAGGCACATCGCTCAGTGAAGTTCTCTGCATGGGACAGATAGAGACCGGACAGACCAGATCCTCCAGCCTCGTCACGTCCTCCTGCCGCAACAAGTCTCAGCCTCACAAACATCAAAGCGGCGTGTAGCTCCATCAGTTAAGGGGAGCTACTGAAGTGAAGCGACGTCGTTTCCAGATGTGAACGATGCAGGAACACGAGCAGCTACACTTTTAATCTTGAGTGTTGGTGGGAGATGAAGGCTGTGGGAGTCATGCTTCTTTTCACTTGCTGATGAAGCAACACTATCAGCGGCAGAGGCCTGAAAAGTTCCCCAGAGCCATTAAGACATGTTTAAGAAGTCGTGCTTCTCGGTTACCTATAATAACTCATTGTGCTTCGAGGAATGCGCGCTTATCTGGAAAAGGCCACATTTATTTCTGTTCCAACTGGACACAGTAGAGACTGATAAGAAATCATAGAAAAACAAAAAAAAGATTCAAAGCCAGACGTCTGATTGCAATTTGCTATGTCACAAAATAATGTATTAATTTAATAAGAGTATAATGAAATATGCTGAAACTTTTCAGTTTCAGTGATCAGGGTGGTATTTTTTATTACCTTTTACTTATTCATTTGGCCTCAAGTATATGATGATGGAAATAATTCAAATAAAACACACATGGATGCAATGAAGGCCTAAAATATATTATTGATACTATAATAGCATTTTTATTTAAGAAATTTGCTCCCTGTGGCAGTTATAGAACATTCTCCTGTTCTCAGTGGTTCATTTCTGGGGGTAGACTATTGCTATTATTTTGGTTGGAGTCAGAACCACAAAAGCAAGAAACAAGCTGTCGTAAAGTCAAATTACTCCTTGAAGTTCTGGGGTAATTGCTCATTTAACAGAAAAATTGACCTCAATTACACTGCAGTAAATAGTTTCTTTGATTGCGTAATTTGCATCTTAATTGCCGCGTACATTTACCGAGTATTAAGAATGATGCGCAATGATTCACATAACAGCTATAAATTCATCTGCTCTCACGGCCTTGTCTTTACAAGGCACTTTGGTTTATATGTTTTAATGGGACTTTCTTTTATTATTTCTTCATTAAACCTTGTAACAATGTTACTCTCTGAGAACTGAACTATAAACCAAGCCGAAACTAATCCCAGAGCTGTGTAAATAATTGATTTTTCTCCATCCAAAATATCCGCTAACATGCAATTTAAGTCCTCTCGTACATTCCCACTATAAAAACTGACCACTGAAGCAGTGACTTCAGCCTCACCGCTCCCACCCGGAATTCACAAACCATGAAGAAATGTGAGGGAAAAACTGTGGTCTCCATTAACCACCGCTTAATGAAATGCCTGGATAGAGTCTAACACAGCTCTAGCGTCCTCACGACTGTGACATCTGTCAGGCAAAGGCCTCCACTGAACTCTATCTGATGCTGGATGTGACATTCCTCCTCATCTCTTCAACTTTATACAAGACTCATTAACTCCCACCTGCTCACCAGGCCCGTGTTGTGTTCTGCTCTCTTATTGGGTGCAGATTTTTATCAATTTTGCAGCTGAATGCAACATATTTGAGTAAAAATAGCATTTTGTTCCTGCCTGTGTGATTTAGGTGGATGAGAGTTTGTGCTACTTCCAGGTTTCTAGTAAAGTTACTGGTTGAAAATCAGAAGTTTTGCTCATGGATGAAGAGGAATGACAAGGTGCGTTGACAAGCAGCCGGACACAGAACTTGTTCACTGTTTACAAGGACCACTGTGGGGGTCCGAGGCCCCTGGCAGCTGACCGGTGTAAACACTCGCTCTCAGCTGACCCAGGCGACCACCCGTGAGTTTTATAACCTCTCTCGACTTGTGCAGTGTTGTAAAACTACAAATGCTTAAAAATAAAGACAGTCTGCGGCTACACGTCCAGGCTCTGACTGATTCTTTCAGATTGCTTCTGCTAATTTTGTTGGCAAAATTCAATATTGCAATTAGCAGAATTTGTTCCGCTGCATCACAACTCAATTAAAACTTCCAAAAGTGGCTTTTTAATTCTTGACCCTATTTTCTGTCCAGATTATTGTGTTTGCTTTGACTCAGATACTTACTGATTTAGATGCTAAGTAATAAAGTGACGAGTGGAATGTACAAAGGACTTTAAAAGGACATTGTTATTAAATACTTGAGCCACAGTACAATCGTACATGTCTTATTTGGGCACAGTTTAATAATAAGGTATACATTAATCCTGCCAACTTGGAGGGCCAATACCTTGCTCAAAAGCATTTAAAAGCTTTTCATTCTCAGCGCTCCACCTCATATGAAAACCTCTTTGTTTCCGTGACTCTCCGCGCCATCTTTTCCCCCCAAGACTTCAGTGGCAGAACGCAGGGACGAGCTGTGGAAAGCGCCCAAGTGACGGTGACGACATGATGGAAACTGAAGTTGGAGTTCAGGACAAACAAAATGGGTATAAAAAAGCCATTTTTACAGCAATCCATTTTTTACAGTAAATGAGAGTTCATTTTATTAGGTGCCATGTAAGAAAAATGGAGACGCCTACTCAGACGGTTGCTAATGACATCCTGCAAAGGGCATATAATAACATTCAGGAGTATGCACTGGTGGATCCTCCTTATGACTCTTCTAGTGAGGACAGATGGAGAAAAGTCCTGATGCAGGAGTTGCACAAGTCCACATGTCAGAAAGCATCAATAAATATGTTCAAGTATTTAAACAAATTTCCTTTAATTACACCCTTCCTGACCTCGGGATGTCATTCCGACCCCTTCAGGGCTCGTGTTGAAACAACCGCAGATGTAATTCCTCGCATTTGGCACCCATTTCCGTCTGGCACGCTATTACACAGCGCACCACTCGACATGCACGGCTCACCAACTCGGCTGCCACCTCCAAGGCAAACATACTTTAATGCCGTGTGGCTAATGCGCCAGCCCGGAACGTTAGCTAAAGTGTCTTGTGCTGAGCAGACAGAGTGCAGCCACTAAGTAAACTGGCTGCTCTCTTAGCTCCGTGTTTAGGCTTGGCAGATTTGAGGACAATGGTGGAAAATGTACCCATAATTCCCTCCTAACGTTCCCCTCATGGCCTGATGCGTCGACTGTCTGCTGACAAAATGACTCATTTGGTATTAAAGCATGCCTCTTTCCACCTTCTTGGTGGTGACAGAATCCTCTGAAGTTAACTTAATAATGTATTAAGGCAGTTTTATCCTAGGCGGTTTAGGTTAAGTGTGGAAAACAAAACACACAGAACTTCGGCAGTAAGTGAAATAACTTCATTAAACTTTTAGTTTCACACACGGGCAGAGATTGCGTCCAAAGAAAATGTCCATAACTGACCAAAAGTGATCAGTTTTTCCCCCGCTGCTCACGGTCCTGAGCTGTTTCCATTGCTCTATTTAGAACAGATGAAAGGTTTATAAGAGCGCGTGCAGTACAAGGTCGGCCGTTGCGGCCAAATCTTGAAAATGTCAGCTTCCTGGCACGGAGAGATTACGTTTAATCATTACACTGTAGTAACACTTTCCGCCTTTCATGCATGTGCGAAATAATTGTGGCGCTAGTGAAGCTGTCCTGGCTGAGATGTTAATGCAATGAGTCAAGTCATATTTCCTTGGAACACTTTTGAGAGCCTGAAGGTACCAATGATAACAATAGATGTGCCGTTACGGAGCTGCCAGGTGCTGTTGCCCTGTAACTGTTAGTTTACTAAAAATTCATGACATAACCTGTAGGTTTTATTCAACACATGTCGGTATTGTTAAATCCATTAGCGGGATGCTGCTGAGCATAGGTTTTAAATTATATTACACGCTATGCTGATACGCCAAAAGCAGCAGAAGCTTCCCAGAGTGGGGTTAAAGTGAGCTTATAAGCGCAGCTCTGCTATTAGTCTTATGGCTGAGGTTTGTGCCCTGAAATGAATCCAAGAGCAATTTATCACTGCAGAAAGACCAAAAAATAGGTTTTAATTAATATTAAGCCCTCGATCCAACGTGCAAAAGTAACATGGTTCAATGGGCTCCATCATCACCTCAAACAAGTGAGCAAGTCAGTCCTGCTTAGCAGCCTATAATCTGAGAGGCAGAGCGGAAGTCCACGTAGGAAAGGAATGCAGCTGCTCCGAGGGTGACCCAGATATCAGTCATGGTCTGCAGGTTTCTTACATGTTACCTCAAATGCCCTCGAATATCTCTGACTGAGACTGACCAGCGGACACTGAGAAGGGGCCCTAAAATAAACCCTTGCTCTTCCTCATCATTATCCAACATCTATGTGCAGCAAAAAAAAAAGTCATGTGGAGAACCCACATATCCTGTTAAACAGCATAGTCAAGAAAAGAGCAGACACACTTTCCCTGCCCTCCCCCAGGTCGGTGAAGGTGTCCTCTCTTCTCCTCTCCTCTCCTCTCCTCTCCTCTCCTCTCCTCTCCTCTCCTCTCCTCTCACTCTCCTGTCCTGTCCTGTCCTCTCCTCCCTCTCCTCTCCTCTCTCTCTCTCCTCTCTCTCCTCTCCTCTCCTCTCCTCTCCTCTCCCTCCCTCTCCTCTCCTCTCCTCTCCCCTCTCCTCTCCTCTCCTCTCCTCTCTCTCCTCTCCTCTCCTCTCCTCTCCTCTCCTCTTCTGTCCCTCCCCTCCTCTCTCTCCTCTCCTCTCCTCTCCTCTCCTCTCCTCTCCTCTCCTCTCCTCCCTCCCTCCCCTTCCTCTCCTCTCCTCTCCTCTCCTCTCCTCTCCTCTCCTCTCCTCTCCTGTCCTCTACCTTCCTCCCTCTCCTCTCCTCTCCTCTCCTCCCTCTCTCCTCTCCTCTCCTCTCCTCTCATCTCCGCTCCTCCCTCTCCTCTCTCCTCTCCTCTCCTCTCCTCTCCTCCTCTCTCCTCTCCTCCTCCTCTCCTCTATCGTCTCCCTCCTCTCCTCATCCTCTCCTCTCCTCTCCTCTCCTCTCTCTCCTCTCCTCTCCTCTCCTCTCCTCTCCTCCTCTCCTCTCCTCTCCTCTCCTCTCCTCTCCTCGCCTCTCCTCCTCCTCTCCTCTTCACCCCTCCCCTCCTCTCCTCTCCCCTCTCCTCTCCTCTCCGCTCCTATCGACTCTAGCTCCTCCTCTCCCTCTCTTCCTCTCTTCTCCTTCTCCGCTCCTCCTCCTCGCCTCCGTCCTCTCGCGTCTCTCTGCCTCTCCTCCTCTCCTCTCCTCTCCTCTCAATCTTCCTCGCCTCTCCTCTCCTCTCCTCTTCCTCGACCTGTCCTCCCCATCCTCTCCTCTCCGCTCCTCTCCTCCTCCTCTCCTCCCCCCCCTCCCTACTCTCTCTCCTCTCCTCTTCTCCTCTCCTCCCTCTCCCCTCCTCTCCTTCCTCTCCTCTCCTCTCCCCTCCCCTCTCTCCCTCTCCTCTCCTCTCCTCTCCTCTCCTCTCCTCTCCTCTCCTCTCCTCTCCTCTCCTCTACCTGTCCTCCCCTCCTCTCCTCTCCTCTCTCTCCTCTCCTCTCCTCTCCTCTTCCTCTCCTCCTCTCCTCTCCTCTCCTCTCCTCTCCTCTCTCTCTACCCAGCCCCCCCATCAGCAGGATGGTCCCCCTACATGAGCCTGGTCCTGCTCAAGGTTTCTTCCTGTTAAAGGGGAGTTTTTTCTTGCCACTGTTTCTTGTTGGGGGTCAGACTCTGGGATTCTGGAAAGCACCTAGAAACAATTTTGATTGTAACAGACGCTACATGAATTGAGATAATTTGAGTTGATTTAACCATCCATCCTACATCAGCATTAGCTAAAGCTATAAACTTTTTTATATATATAGTTCTTTTTTGCCTACACAATCGCTCCCCTCTAACCGCTGCAACTCGAGCCACCTCCTGGACTGATGGCTGCTGTCAAGTTGGCAGAAATATAAATCAGCTGTCTGAAATGCGCAGCGAACGACAGGCTGACGTCTCCTGATCTCCGAAATCCTACTCAGAACCATCCAGATGTTTCTGCGTGATGCAGCCACGCATCGCGGCTCAGTCTAATTGCAGGATGCTTCACATGAGTGGCTCCCAAATATCCCTGGAAATTTCACATGAACTTGGGAAAAAAAGACGATCATATGGAGGATAACATGCACTAAATAGCTGGACCCCGTTGACCCTTTGACCTGTGTGGATTTACCGGCATAAAATGGATACTGCTGCGTATCCCTAATAGGAAACAGCTGGTCCAGATTGTAATCACTTTTGAAAGGCTAGATTTCCTTGAACACATCTTTAACTGTTGGGTTCTGAGTCGCTTACCTACAGATGTGCTGCTTGTGTGATGAGAGGAGTTCAGGTCCCTCCAAACGCTGTGGAAACACAATTTTTATTCAAGTCATCTTAAGATCGTCCCTGTGAGCTTTTCTGACCCTTCCAGCCTGTTGCACCACTCAGCTTATTCCAAGGTACCTCACATACGGTAAACCTCTCCATATGAATCATATCCTCTTGACTCACTCTAATTGCAATCAGGTCATCTTTTTAATCCCCCCTCCTCGTTCAATCTTCCCCATATTTTCCACCCTCTCTGTTATTGACTTCACATCATCGGTTTTGCTACAGACAATCAAATACCAAGATCACAGGTATTATGGAGACTTACAGCAGTGACCACTGTCTGCCAAGTTCAAGGGTCAAATCCAATATCGACCTTTAGTTCATTCAGTCCATTCGCAGTCTACAACATTATTATACATCTAAGGCCTTTAAAACTGGTACTCAATTTCTTTCTTGACCACTTTATCCCTTCAGGGTCAGGGGAGGGTGCTGGAGCCTCTTCTAGCTGCATATGGGCAAAGGCAGGGTACACCCCTGTAAGAGTCACGTTTGTAGGGTTTGGTACCTTGCTCAAGGGTACCTCAGCGGTGATCTGAAGGTGTCCTGGCCCCTCCCATTACATCCTGTGGAGTTCTGTCCAGATCGGGGCTTGAACTGGGAATCCCCAGCGCAGTCACTTTCAGATTGAGCTGCTGCCACCAAACCTCCGATACAAAATTTTCCCTTCTATCTAAAGAGGCAGCTGGGTTTGGTTAGATTAGCCATCCGCCAATGGAAAACGTGCACATGGACTCAGGTAAGTGGCACCAGGAACATCTTGTCCTGTCATTAGGACTCCAATAATCGCATCTCCTCATTTGTCATCATTATGGGATTGTGCGGAAACATGTTGGCTCTTTTGCAAACTGGAACTCTGGAATAAGACAAACCTCCATACAGAAACCCTCATCCTGAAGCCATGACCATTCTTTTTTTTTGAGGAGGGGGGGTTGCTTTTGGTCTAAAATAAATGACATTAAATAGAATAGGGGCCATTAATGTGGATTACAGAAAAAAACAAGTTGTAACAAACATCTTCTTACAGTGACAACAATCAAGGCTGTTGGGCTGGGAGAGGAAATGAGTAGAACCTCAAAAGGGGTCTCAGAGGAAAGAGGAACAACAAAATGCAAGCGCGTCCAAAAAAGCAGGAATGAGCGGCCACGTGGGAGCAACAAAAACATCTTCCAGTAAATAAAAAAGTCCAGTGTGATTTATCCTGTGAGAAAATGTACGAGTCCGAACAGCAGAGCATTGTCAGCCAGGAGGGGAGTGAAGCAGAAGACAGAGGGACAATCGGTGGAATTGGACTTTAGCACGCTATCTCTGGAGTTAAGGCTGTTCAGATGGAGAATTTAAGTCTTATTAAAGACACAAACTGTCTAAATTTGCTGGACATTTATTGATGTAGCAGATTTCATTCGCATCAAACGGGAGAAATAATGCGACAGGAAAAATTAAATAAGAGGAAAATCTAGTTCCACAGTGTCACATCCAAGGGACACAGTCAGAAAAGTGTTGAGTGATAGATCACGCTGTGGATTAAAACTGCATTTATTTACCTTCTCAGAAAGAAAGGAAACAATATCACCCAGATTAAAGCAGAACAAGAACCCACTAGCATTCATACTCCTTCTGTTCCAAACACCAGCATTAAGATGCAACCACCATTTCTCCTTCTTTATAATTTATTCCTATTGTAAAATCCCTCATTGAATTTCATTTTTATTGATGCATATTAGCAGACGTAGACACAGAGCCACAAGTCTCTTTGCAATAGGTCATTTCACACTCAATTTGCTGCTACCAAAAGGCCACGGACACATCAAATGCTGCCACAAAGCTGCACAGACAGGCCGGCGGTCAGAGGGGTTACGCGCCACTGAGTGAGCCTCGGGCCTCCGCATTAGGATCAATGTGTCTGACACGACCTGCGTGATCTACGATCCCTTGGAGCCATCTCGCAGCCTGCCCGGTGTCTGGCCAATGCAAAGCTAAATTATGTCTGTCTTTGTGTTTCAGTATTGAAATCTCAACTTTCCAAAGCGCTGTAAAATTTTACATTCGTACAAGAAAAACGGCCGTGAGGTTCCATTCATGATGCGCGTAGATGTCTTTAAGTTATTAAAGGGTAAAAAAATACATTTATCACCTGTTGTAAATGACCTCTTTGTTGAGACGGCTCTCTGGTGCTAAAGTTCATTCAAATGCATGCCCACCTAAAATACAAATAAAAGCAATAAATTAATGATCTGTAGAAGGAGGAAGAGAAGGACCTTAAGAATAAGCTATGGTTGTGTTCTGCTTTTAAACCTTTACGACCCTGCGCACGGGGATACTACAACTTAGGCTGCACCTGGTTACAAAAAAAGGATTAGCTCCCAAAGGAGGTGATTTGTGTCATGTTCCAGTCCTTTGTGCTTGCTGTATCAACCTCTAAGCCATTAGCGTATCATCAGCATTTTTGTACATTTTGTTTAAATTCACAGTTACAACGAAGAGCTAACACCTTCACAACGCTCTAATATTGTCGGCAGTAGGGGATCTACTGCTGCTGCTATGTAAGCTGTGAGTCAAAACCAGGGATCCGGACTCAAAACATCATCCATTCGTCCTGCATACCTAAAGGCAACACACATCCATGGAGGGATGGTCCTTGTTAACACGTGCTGTGGAATATGCTAGGAAGTTTTCTCCTGTGTCCGGGATTAGCTGGACTCTTTTGACATTGCTTGCAAATACTCCAGATGTTTCCCTGAAGGTGGATCAGAGTGCAAAGAATCAGATGTTAAAAAAAAGGTGATTGTAGAGCTGGGGAACAAATAAAAGACAGAGGAGTCACCCGTCTCTACCATTTCTTGATTGAAGTGGAAAGGTTATCGGAAACAGCTGGAACGGTAGATCTGGGCCAGGTGAGTGTCACTGCTCTCCTGCTGCTTTTGTAATTATGAATATCACAGAGGGGGAGAGAGAGAAAAGGATGATGAGGGGAAAAAGAATGCAAACGAGGGGTCGGTGGAAAATACCAGCAACTGCTTTGCAGGCAGTGGAAACGTAAGAAAGAGCTCAACAGGGAGAGAAAGAGAAGAGGAAGCTAGACTGAGAACTCAGGTGAGGAATGCTGGGAATGGGAGAAGTGACAGGAGGCCGAGCGGAAAAACCGAGAGCTGGGGATGACGAGAAGAGAGGAATGACTGAGAACACAGGGGCGAGAGAAGACCGGGAAAAGCCCTCCCCCGCCCCCCACTAGGGATTGACAAATATAATTTATAGACGATATCTTCAAGGTTTGGAAAAACTCCTCAAGTCTCGAGACCTGTTGCAGTATTTGTGCCCAGTTTTGGACTTTTGATTATTATTTTCATCAGTGATTACCACACTGGTGAGGGTGCTCTTGCCTAATATTTGTTTGCAGGGGTAAAATAAATAATCTCCATAAAGTGTGTACAGAGAGGGAAACCAAAAATCTGTTAGCATTTGACGAGCAGTAATTTAAGGGAACAACCTGGCTGCAGCGTGTTTATTAGAATTATTCATCTCCTGAAGTATTGATATTTGTTTTTGTGTCTTTTGGGACATAGCACAAATGAAACGTTTCGGATTTCAACCCTCTAAGCTTTCTCCTTTTTTAGACACATCTTGCAGCAGCTTCTTCGGCATAAAACACCCCAGACACGCGCGCTGTAACGTACAACATATAAAACGTGCTTGTGTCTGTAATGAATGCTCCTCTTCCTCCTCTGCGCTGGAGCTTCGTCTTTTATGGCACTAACGGACACGTGAAGCCTCCGTCTCTTGGATCGCTTAGCGGGACTACCTTTGAACTTGCGCAAGGCCCGGAGCGTGTGTGTGTGTGTGTGTGTGTGTGTGTGAGTGTGCATGCAGCAGCCTCTGCAGGAGAGCCGGTTTATTTTGTACCACACAAAGAGACAGTTTCCTGCATCCAATCAGGGCTGTCGAGTTAAAAAAAAACATCCGAGGAGGGAAGCAAATAATATGATGTGACAATAACAGAGCAATGAGACACTTTGTTCATGTTAATCTCAGTTATTTGTTGAATGACGGCGCCTCGGGCTGGTATTTACTGAAATCACTATGTAATCAAATCAACGTCAATACAATTCCAGACTATATAACAACCATTAAAATAATTTGCTGATTCATGCTTAAGGTAAACATCTGTCCAGAGTCAGCAGCTATCCAGAGATTTTTGTGCACGGAATTCTTTTGCAAGGGTCTTTTTTTTCACCGTGTTTTCGAGTCAACGGCGTGGCTGTACGTCCACGGGTATTTTTAACCGGCGTGGCTGTAACGTAAACACCAGCGGGTTCTCCCTCCAAGGCTGCCAACAGAGTGAAATGCAATCAAATACATCGGGGGGCAGAGCATTGGGAAGCATAATATTGTCTCAAGATACTCAGTTTTGACCCAGGGGGGGTCACTGAGCAATCAAATGAATTGTGAAGGAATTTTGCAGACTAAAGCAAATAATAACATTAGCTTCCTTTTAGTGGATCTTTTGTGCTTCAAAGATCGCATGATCATGACCGTGCAGTGCATCTTTTCTATTTTCCTTTCTCACATCTGCTTACTCTCACATCAAGTTAAGGTTTGATATCTTTATTGCGGCTTGCCTCAGAAACACCCCGGGGCACTTCACAGTACGTCCTAAAAAGCACTTCCTGAGCTGGCTGGCTGGAAGAAGTGCAAATATAGCAGCGAGGCTCTTCCTGCTCGTTAGCGTTCACACCTCCCTCGCGACAGCAGCGTCCCTTCCAGATATGGAGCGCGACGCGCAGCCAGTGGGACCACCCATGGCCGGGACGCCGCTCAGACGCACGTGTGCAATCCATCCTGATCTGTCCAACGGAACAGGTCGGCCCGCTCTCTGTGTTCTCTCAGCGCTGTCAGACCAGAGTGTCTGGTTTGTGGGTGAGGAGGTGCACAAGAGAGGAAGTGATCAGACCGTAGCACCTTCTTGGTGCGTGCTGACTCGCAGCACTGGTGGTACTGGGAATATACAACACATCAGTACCGGGAGATTAGGCCACTAAATTAAAAAGCAATCATAGAATTGAATAGGAAACTATAACAGACCGGGATACCACAGCAACCAGAGAGGATCAGGGTACTAAACAAGTAAATAGGATGAACCACGGGATAGAATTCTTGGCCACAGACCTGCATACAGACCACTTAAAGATTCCGCTGTTGGACTTCTGCAGACAATCATCTGCATGCCGCGCTACTCTGCTGCCATAGTAATAGTAGTTCATGTATACTTGGCACACAACGCACATTTTCCACTCTGAGATGAGACGTCGTTCCGATATTATTATTACAAACAATATATATCACTGTCGAACAGCATGAACAAGTTCATTATTCTTAATGGAAGTGAGAACGCAATCAAGTAATGGCCTGAGCAGAACACTCGGAAGAATCCGGTTCACTTTTACTGGTCCTTTTCTTTAAAAAAAAGTTCTATGAGATCATTCAGGAACTCCGAGAGATAAATCCTGAGGATAAGAAAGCCTATGAAGACCCCCCCCCCCTCCTTTCCCGAAGAGGAATCATGAAGTTGTAGCAAAACGGTCCCGAAGAGAGCGCGAGGCCAAGAGGCCCACCCAGAGAAAGAGACATGAGGAAGCAGAGATATGTTTACATTCTGCTTACTCACTCACAGTCACCGGACCCTGACATTATTCCCCGAAGCCTCTCCAGCGTCGAAACCGCCGATGCTCGCATCCAAAAGAAACCAGCAACGCACCGAATAACTGAACCAGTGTACACAATAAAAACACGCACACATAGAAGGATCAACAGGATGTTTTTGGCTCTCTAAGTGAGCGAGTGTGCCTGGTGCTTGTCGATGTGTTTAAAAAAAAGAATTAAAAAACAGAAAACAAAAAAACCCCCAACAACACTCTTTTCCTGAAGAGCGACATTCCAGGATGACAATTCACTGACAACTAAACCTCACAAAAATAGAAGAAACAACCCCCCCGGCTTGTGTACACAATCAGCCACTCCTGAGAGGAAGACACCAAAACCGGTCTGACATGGGTTGACAACAGCGGCAACACAACCTGAGCATGTAAACGCTGAATCAACCAATCAGTCAAATCAATCAAAAGACCCTGACCCACCCTTAAATTCTCCGTTGTTTACGGGAGATCTGCTTCTCAAAAAAGAGGGAAGGATTGACAGGTGATGCTTTCCCTGTATACCCACACCTCGGATAAAACCTGTGCACACTTGCATTAATCCAGGCAGACTAGAGGTTCGGCAAAGGATTATCTAGCACAAAACCCACACAGACAGGATAAATACAGCTGAGATTAATGATTCAACTGGTTTTGAATGGCTTCCAAACCCAACTGGGTCTGGGCTCAGTTGTACCCCAATAAGGATAACTTCCTGCACAGTGCTGCGTCATCCTGGAAGTCCAGGCTACATCTGCTAAATACAAGCTTTCTTAATCAAATCACAATGGAAGAACCTGAAGCATGCGCTGCAGATTGGACTGTACCGGAACAGAATCTCAGTCGGATTAGTCACCCGGGAACTTTTCTCCACAGGTTAAACAAATTCGAAATATTCTTTTACCTGAGCTTCGTAACAAAGCAGGTAGCAAGCACCTTATACAAAGGTATCTCTTCAACTCACCGAGTTTGTTTGACCCCAGAGAAACAAGTCGACACTCGCCAGCAGTATTGTATATTGGGGGGGGGGTGCATGTGCACAAACAAGCATGAAGTCACAGTCATGCACTGCACATATGCATACAGACACACGGACAAAAGGCCTTGCTAGATAATAATGCTACAAACTAAAAAAAAGGAGTGTCAATCTGAAGGAGTAATGACATCATTTTCTCTCCCTTTTTTCCCCTTTGAAACTCCGTCAGCCCATAATCTCCTTCGGGACAACACAACAACATTAGGCAGACTAACCCTTTCTTCAATACCACCATTTCGTTACCCACACTGACAGGCTAGGGCAGGAAAGACGGTTCTGCTCGTCCTCCACATGGACGTAGCCTTGGTGCACTAATTGAGGATGTTTGGCGATACTATAAAGAGACTTTAGGTCTCTCAAACAAACAAAAACGTATGTCACAACAATCCAATCAAGTTTTAAAATCCAGCTGCATAAGCATGCTGAACCGGGAAGCCGGTTCATCAGCGGGTCAATAACGCAACACCCTGCAGGTGCTTTGGACTCACACTGTGAGGATTTAGAGGCAGGAGAGCACAGACCCGCACTTTGATGTCTCCTGCCAACATTTCCTGTAGGTCACATGGAAGACCAGCAGCTTTGTTTAGTCGTCGGGAAGTTTTGTAACGGCAGAAGAGGAGGTGGGGGGGGAAGGGTCGACCGGCCAAACAGGAAAGATTCAGTTTGCTCGGTCTGACACTCATGGATGTGGGATGGGCCGCTCGAGCTATTTGGCGGGGACTTTCAAAATCTCCCTCCTCCTCGGGAACGTGTGCGCGGTATTGGGATCGGGCGGAAGAAGCAGACATTTCTGAAAAAAAAAGAAGGATCTTGGAAAGCCGGAGATCAATATGGGGAACCGCTCAGCTATATCCTTGTTGTGTCTGTTAAGCCATTTGCAACATTTCGACGCTGTTAAGGTTATTACGGGTGCGCTCTGGGAATGAGGAGGCGGTGCTGCTAATAAGTTTGAAATCTTACCCTCCAAGGGAGACAAGCAGGGGAAAATAGCATGCACGAGACAGGGATGTCCTCCGCTCGAAAGAGAAGGGCCGGATCGTCCCGGAACCTCACAACACACAGCCGAACCGCTAACCTCCCATTTACTGGGACTAACACACGCATACCCTCCAATTAGAGACAGCTTTGGCATGAGGTAATACACCGACAGTAGAGGGTGACTCATCTACTTCCCTCTGAAGTTGATGATGAACAAACTGCAGCATCATCCCACCGTAGCTTACGTGAGTCATCGCACGTGTTTTACAGAGCCGGTCAGACACCTGCTGGCATCGAGCTGGGTTAGTCTGGAAGAGCTCACACCTGCGGAGCATCAGAAGAACCGAGCGACGTCTCTCCACTCACCTTGCAGATCCTGCTCTCCTCTGTCTTAGCTCGGGACTTCCCATCAGGCTTCCTCTCCTGCTGGAACTCGGACTTGATCGACAGCTGGCACGACAGCCTCGGATCGCCCTCACTTGCCCTGAGCTCCTGCTGCTGGGCCATGAAGCCCTGTGAGGTGGCTGCTCTGACTGCGCTGGGGATGGGGAGAGCGGTATGCACTGGCTTGGTGCCCACAGCGGACGGTGGCCTTAGCTTAGAGGCTACGCCAACCACCGGCATGGTACTTCCCAGGCAAAAAAGTATATAATAACAATGATAAAACAGAAGAATGATAAAGGTCTAAAAAGTACTGAGAGGAAAGGGGAAACAAAGGTGCAGGAACTCCTGCTGAGTTCCAGAGTAGGACCGGAAGGGAAAAAAGAAAAAGGAAAAGAAAAGGAACTAAAAACAGCAGTTGCCTCTCAGACCGAGAGGGAAACAACTGTGCTCATTCTGTAGCCTACAGCAAGCAGGACTCATAGAAACTGAGAATGCTTCTCCTTCCTCACATTCACTCCCACCTCCTTCCCCTCCCACAAGCGACACTCCTCCCTTCCTCTCTCTCTCGCTCTCTCTCTCTTCCACTGTCAAGTGTAGACCAAAGTCGGCCAAAAACTGTTCGAGGGGGCGTTGACCTCCTCTGAAAGGTATAACTGCCACTCTGGAAAACTGTGATTACTAAGGCCAGACAGACGGAGCATGAGGAGGAGCGCGCAAGTGTGTGTGCACATATATTATAGGCATTTTGGGGATACAAATGTGATTGTCACCTTGTGGTTAACATATGCAGCCAGAACGCAAATCCCTACAACATGAGTAAGCAGAGATCCTTTAAGATTGACACAAGGATAGAAAGAGGTCAGGGTAAGACAAGTAGAGAAAAAAAGGGAAATCTTATGAAAAAAACAGGAAGAAAAACCCTCCATCAAAGCTCCATCAGATACACTTCATACACACAATTTACATGTGTTACACAATGTTGGAGAAATGGATTTGTACTGGATTTTGTTCAGATTTTCTTACTCCCACAATGAATCTGTATCACAGTTGCATGTTTTGTTTATTTTTTTTATGATTTTTATGGCACAAGTAGCAGGGTTTTTTTTCCTGTTGGGGGAATGTGATGCAATGAGGATTAGCCTCTGTCAAAATCAGACTCGCTGTGTGGAGCTTGTGGGTCAGCAACAACTCTTTGATGTGTTACACTGATTACGGTGAGGATTAGCTCTGCTTGCCACAGACAGCACGGCCATCACATGCTAAAACATTCTGAAATTCGTAGCTGGACTTGAAGCTAACAAGATTTATCAGATTTTCATAAATGAGACTGACCACCAGGTGGCGTTTTTTTATTGTAAATTTCAAATCTTTCCACTTTATTTGTTTAGAGGTCATGTTACAACTTCCCTTATAATATGATTTTCTGGAAGCTAGCTTTTTGAACTCATTAGATTCAATCCATAAAAGTTGATATCACTAATGTTCAATGACAACATATAAAGATTAACAGCGTGGACTGAAGGGGTGAAAGTGAATGGTTTTTAATGATTCTCTCCATTAATAATGTCTCTTAGGAACAATTTTCTAATCCTTAGAATCTAAAAAAAAAAATCCCACATTTAAAAGTCTTGAACAATTTTGTGTGTAATTATCTGTAGAAGTCTCCTTGCAATTATCTAATTCAATTTATCAAAACAACCAATTGCCTTAATTCGTGCAAATGAAATGTAAGGAAGGTCGGGTAGAAATAAAAGCTCAACAGCAAGAAAGACTTTGTTCTGTGAACGCAACACAACTCAGCACCAGGAACTGTCTGTGTTCTATCAGGATACCTGCGGCTTGGTGAGAACCAGATGAGCCAACGTGCATTTGGATTGCATTAGGCAGACATAATATGACATGTTTTTCTTCTTCTCTATAGGTCTCCCCGTATGTGTCAGACATTGGGGGGTGGGGGTGGGGGGTCATATGGAAAGTCTGCATCTGGTTCAGTTTAGAGAGATGTGTTGAAATCAGAGGGACAGAGTGCTGCGTCAGGGTGAACCGGAACCTTTTTTCCCCTTTTTTACAGTATTGTCAAAAATAAACAGAGTAGAGGTGGGAGGCAAATCAAAACACGACACTTCTCTCCTTCTCTCACAAGTCCGCTCGTAACGGAAAGATCAGAGCGACAGAAAATACCACCTTCTGGTCTGTAAGCTGAGCCAAAACTTACCCTTTTATAGAAGGGTTCAAGTCAGGGCAAGTCTGTATAAATGAGATTGTTATGAAATGGTTATTTTATCCATTAGTACTTCATTTCCCCCCAATTTCATATTTCGGATTAAATTCCCACGACGGTCATTTATGTTGTTAAGGGGGGGTCTTACTTGTGCAGAATAGCAGCAACTCTACAAGCATGTTTTTAATCATGCGCTATCATGACAAAACCTGCAACTACAGGATTGCTCGTGAATGAACGGTTAATGATCTGACTTTGACTGCTGCCTGCTGAGCTGTACGAATCGAAGCATATTGGCCAATGACCAACTTCCCAACGCTGTCTGGAATTGTTAGGAAATCCACCTCTGATGAGGCTGCATCTCTGGGGAACGTAGCTGGAATAAGCTAACAGCAAAAACTCTGAGAAATCGTCAGACACCTTCTCACCTCCCTTCCTCCTCCCTTGTTGCTTCCTAGTCAGGTTACACTGCAAATAATTGCCTCCTGTAGGTAGAAAAAATACTACCGCTGGCCTTATTTAACAGTATAGAAATCCCCCAAAGTCGACACCAGAGAAGTCGACTTCAGGTTCAGTTCCATCAGCAAAAATCAAGTCGGGCAGCTCTGCACCCTGATGCTTGGCCACCACTTTTCTTGAGGTATTTCAACAGCCGGACCGTTGCGCTTGATATGTGTGGAGAGAGGGCGGCGACAACGATATCGGATGTTATCTTGAGGAAAACATTGATAAAAGAAGATTGAATATTCACTGATTTGTAGGTGTGTTCATCTTTGAGTGGTATTTCAAAATACGTGGGAGTCACGCGGCAAGGCAATCCCTCAAGCTGCGGTGAGTTGGAATCGGACAAATACATTAATAAAAATAAAATCGCAGACAAAGCTAGCAAACAATTTCGGGAAATGCTCTCACCTTTTTCCACAATGAGTACATACTTGTCTGTGCTTTGAAGTACATGCAGCCATTTGTGCCGCTTCCACGATTCGAGGTGAAATGCATCGTGGGAGTCCACACGAGTGACACCCGATGCATTCTTAAGAATAAGGGTGGAGCAAATACACTTCCAGGAAAGTTGGAGCTTACTTGGCAGGTTCAGGACTAAGAACTGGAACCGAACTTTGGTAGGCGATTGATGACAAAAGCGCTAGGAAGCAACAACTGAGGAGTACGCACATTTAAAAATGGCAACAGTCTGCAAACTGGCACAAAATGGCGTCAGTATTGGAATCTGCGTATCTATAATTTTACTTTATTTTTTAGAGCAGCTATGCGTCTGCGTGCCATCGCAGCTCTCGCCGTAACGCTAACTGCCTTCAGTGTTGTCCGACGGCCATTGAATCTCACACAAGTGATGAAAAGGTGAAAAGGCTCCTGTGGTTAAAATACTGGCCCTTCCATTTTCTTCTCTTAAAGTACATTATTCTCAAAGTCTCCTCTCAGCTTGTGGTTTTACCTTCCAAAATTCTTTTTTTTTTTCTGAGGTTGAGGGTTAGGTTAGGGTTATTAAAGCAGCGTATAGCTGCAGAGAGGCCCAGACCAAAGCAGCTCTGGAGTCATGGCGAAGACAAGAGCTACTTCACACCATCTGAAGACATCCTGCTGCTAAATGCTTTACTTTGGTGCAAAATATGCTTTTGCCACATTTGAAACCCTCCCGTGAGGATTGTGCGAAGCTGTGTCTCAAAGGTTTCTTTTGCTGGAGTTGCAGAAAGAGTTCCACTAAATATACAGTGAGCAGCTGATTCCAGCTTATGCGAGGCAGGCGGCGAAGGTGGCTTGCCGACCACTTTCACGCAGCTAAATAAGAGCATTGTGTGCATAAGACGCAGCGGCCACGTTCTGCTTTTCCAAGCAGCTTCGGCTATGATGAGAAGTCTCATTCTGTGCTCGTTACCGTCCCGCCTGCATGTAGCTGCAGACTTTAGGACATTCTGTTTATGAGGATGTGAATTATTACCAGTTGCGGTTGTGATTTAGTTGTGAGTTTTTTTTTAAATAAAAGGCACCTAAATATAGTATTATTCTAGTTTTTGGTGTTTAGTATTCAAGAGTAAAATTGATAACAATAGCATGAGTGAATTGATTTAAAAGGAAAAGAAAATGATCATTTCTCAAAGGAAATTAAAATGTTTTTGACTGAATCATTGCTTTTAAATTTAGTGTTTAAGGAATACTTATTTGTGAATTCACTTTTTTTTTTTTACAATGGATATGTTGTTCAGAACTGACCTGCCTAGTTTGCCTAGTTTTTTTTTTTATGGCTCTTAATGTGCGTGTGTGAGTGTGTGTGATGCCAAAAAGGTGGAAGGTGTTGACCCCTCTTATCAGCACTACCCTGGTATGTTTATTTTCGCAGCAAACCCACAACCGCAGTGCTGACGTCATGTGACACAGCGGTATCTTTCATGTAAAAACACACACACACACACACACTCTCTCTCTCATACACACACACACGAATCTTCCTGACTTTCATGGGCATAATGCATTACCTAGCTCCCTAACCCTACCAGCTAACCCCCTGACCCCATCCTAAACCCAGTTCTAACCTCAACATTAAAACCAAGTCTTTCCCTCCAACAGTCCTTTAAATTTGTGGGGCCCACGCAAACACACACACATAGAGGAGCCACAGGGAGCTGGTTAGATCATCACACCTGGTCCTGCCAGCCCTCTGAATGCTATCAGTCAACCACATGTCAGACAACATGGAAAGTAAAACAAACACGCTTGTCCTGCACAACAGCGATACGAGACCGTACCACCTCTGCGTGCTCGGTGAACACAGGCATGTTCCATTAACATACATCAAGCGCGACCGGGAGGACACAAACATATTCCGCTTTCATCCTCTCGGCAGATTCCTGACACTCAGTCAACCCCCAGGTTCTTCGTGGTCAACAACCCACACAACAACAAGCATTCAACCAAAAACACTGCAGCATCATGGGAAATCTCTGCTCACTTGGTTCCTTATCTTTGGGTCTGACTACAAAATTATGTCAGTTGATATATATATTTTATTATCTATTACATATAACCCAAATGGTGGCTGGCAACCTGTCGTAATGTTGGATTTCAGATTTAAAGATTAATTAAGTGTGCACGATCAGAAACTATGGTATTCAACGTCCTTATTTTCATGCTCAATGAACATAAAGTACTACAACAAACAGTACTACAAACCACAATGCAGTGATTTTGGTGGTTTTTGAAGAAACATCCAACTTACCTTCATTTACAACCATTCGGTTTTTCAAAATAAAAGCACCCATCAAGAAAAACCTGGATTTGTGAAACACAAGCAACTGCTAACAAACGTCACAATCGTCTCATTCTTTTGCTGTTTAACATGTTAAACATTATTTTCTCTCTCATTCCCATGCTGATATGTTTACTTACAGAAGATATTTGATCGCCAACGGCCTCTTGTCTTCAGTGGTTTTAATGCCTTTTTCGTCGCTCAGGATAATTTCTTTACTTCTTGTTAACCAGCTGCTTATTCCTCCCTACAACTGATGTATTTACTCAATCACTCAATAACTCGAATGCCTCGTCTTCACATTCACGCACGAGTGCATTTATTCCCAGACTCTTCCACTTAGATATGCTGCAACAAAATCAAAGTCACCTCACCACCGTTCCAAGCGGAATAATACAAAACTTGTGTGTCTGGCTGCAGAATTAGGGCAACAATGTCGAGAGATGTCAAGAGCTTTGTGTGTGTGAGCGTGTGTGTGTGCGTGTGTGAGAGTGAGAGAGAAAACTGAAAACAAAGCACATCATTCTTGGAATGGAATAAAAAGATGGAACAAAGAAGGAAGAAGCGAGCCGAGAATGATGACAGCACATCAGGTTATTGAGAGGCTTCACGAACTGGAAATTTTTCTTCAATACTATATTTAAAAGGAGCCTTTCTGCTCACTTTCAGTGCAAATCCATCACTTTATTCTCTGTCAAAGAGCTCCCGAGTTTGCGTCAAAAAAGATGAAGGTGGGGGGGTGAAAAAGCAAAACATCAAATTACACCAGCTAACAAGCTGGAATCCTTGTGGTCGATTTTGGCGTAATACAAACGGCCACATTCCTTTCCCTCGTGATTTGCATCTCTCCGTCTCCCATCTTTAAAAGAAGTGTGCGCAAAGCAGATCCTGGATTTCACAGCTGGGGCTGATAAAGTCACGGCGTGCTGAACGGGACTCTTCCCTCTAAAACAATAAGCAGCAGAGGGAAGGTCGAGGCGATTGAGCCGCTGCTCGAGGGCGGGCAGCACCCCACATTCTTCTGCCATAGAAAAAATGGCACTTATATAAAAAAAACCTGAAATCATTTAATCAAACTGTCACACAATCGATCACTGAGGATATAATACAACAGAACATGAAGAGGCCGGGGTCGTAAACCTCTAGTTTTTTACTATGTGTCAGTAATAAAATGGGATCATATTTAATTGATCATCCCCCTCATCTATCTTCCGCTAACAACCCCTGTGTTGTGTTGTGGCTCTCACTGGATTCCAACTTGGGAAGGTTTTTTCTTTCCATACGACCACGTGATTTTTCTATCTTTTCTTATTCCAATAAGTCGTTGGTACGCCACTATTCAGCTAGCTGTTAAAACGTGTTTTTATCTTACAGTTTAATCAACAGTTTCTGGTTTTCGGTACAGGAAGTGTGTGTGTGTGTGTGGGGGGGTCGACCCCCTCTAAAGTGTGGAAATTGCAACCACGGAGATGGGTGAATTCCCATTCTGAGCCGGCCTTCACTTTAGAAGCCGTGATCAGGTTTCTCAGATTCTTGCCATTTACTGTAAATGACTGATGGGGATCCCAGGTCTCGATGGCTGTCGTGTGTTTATCTTGTTCAGAGCCTCCCTCCATCCCTCACCAGAGACTCATCCTATGGGATGTATCCCATGCACGCACACGTAGACCTACACACACCTGCTTGTTAGACCTCACAAGCTCAGCACTGCTGCAGGAGGCAGCAGGGAACAATATGTTCCTCTCGACTGAGCCCTGAGGGTTTGGCACAGACGAGATGGTGAAAACTAAGCAAAATGTGACACCGAAGACTTTCTTCAACCCCTAAAATAAGGTTTAAAAGGATTTCTAAAGGCTGGTTGAGCAAAAGCAGTTCCACTAAATTCAAGTTACTGACTTTAGCTAGAAATGCTAATGTGCCATTAAAACAAATGCACGTATATCATTATAAGAAACAAAACAAAACCCAGTTGTTTGCTCATCGGTGTCGTCCACGGTTGGCCTGAGGTTCTCCTGGTGTCTCATTAGTGCTGAGGCTCATATAACGTCCCCTTTAACGCCATCTGAGCGCAGGCGCGTGATTAAAGAGCTCGACGTTGCCTGACGGCCATACTTCTAGACGTTGGCGCACAGTCAACAGGCCCAGATGTGTTATAACTGTAAACATGTGCCTGTGGGCTCTGATATATGGAGCGCAGATATGTTCGCGTTTACGAACGGTTGCATTGATATTTCACAACAAGGCTCCCAAACCCAGCAGACGGAGCCGCCTGTTGACTGTACAGCATGTTTAGGTTCAACTCAACAACACCGGCCTGTAAAAAGAGGCCTTTAAAAACAGCCCACAGCTGTACAGTAATGCCCCCCCCCCTCTTGTAAACTGCACACAGTTATTACATAAGTCAGAGAAATAAAAACAGCCGGCGGGCCTCTTCGCCCGTGCTCTGATTTACGATGACGTCGCACACCGGCTCTGCGAAGGGTCCCCCTCCGCGGCCGTGCGAGTGCGTCTACCTACGACTGCATGTGTGCGTGCCAAGACGTCGTTGGAGGCTGGAGTTCCTCCCCTCTGACACAATTGTGTCGGCTGTACATCCTGTTGACTGGGAGCGCGTCGAAGCAGATGGGACTTATGAGATGCGCGCTCATTAATCTTTGTGGTTCTTTTTGGGTTTGTGACTCATTTACCAAACAAGTTAATTCAAGTGATTTAATCTTGATTTGTAGTTGTTTGTATAGCCAGTATAGGACACTTATATATTATACTGAGTATTTGCTTTTCAAAATGTTCTCTCTATTATGTATTTTACAACATAACCAGGCAATATCATATTTTTATTTTTTCTTATTTTACACAGAAAACAGCTTTACAGATTGTGCAGGTTAATTCTTTATGAAATACATTAACAGATTTGAAAAAGTATTGCACAGAGAACCCATCAGATGTCTTTAGAGAAGACAAATAATGGGCAAATTAATCTAGGTTTAATCCGAAACTTGAAGTCATTTAAAAATGCGGTGTTCGGACAATGGTCTGATCACCATGACAACATAATCACCTCTCAATAAAGGCCGTTGTGTCCATGGCTGCAGACCCCAAAGAAAAGCAGCTGAGTGCTATCTTTACATTCAAACAAAACATTTCAAATTCTGAAAGTAAGTCATCCTTTATAGAGATCGTGTGTTCTTGTGCCGTTCCTCTGTAACCTGGGATGTCCTGTCCTGTTTTGGCTTGTCTGTACAAACGGCAAACCTTCCAGGCAGTGACCTCTGACCTTATTTTCAGAGACATTATGTCGCTGTTGTTCCTGCTCATCGATAATGTCGTCATTTTGTTCTCCCTCTCTTGTTTATGGCTCTAACAATGTATGAGAGGCCTTTGTGCTTCACCCTTCACCTCACTGTCCTCACTGGAGAAATTGTTTTTGCTTCTGGAAGGGTTCAGGGTTCAGGCCTGAGTTTTTAGATGCGTTCACATTTTCTCCTAGAGATGTTTCCTCCTCCAGGAGAGTCCAGACAGTTTGGATTTTCTCTTGAATTCTAGTAAATATAACAGGAAGTGAGCCCTCCACCTGGGAAATTTAATTTGTATGGATCAACAATGATTTGAATGGCCCCAAAAATGTTTTTAATTGCTTTGGCAATACCCATAAAATCCCAGTTCAGTTGGGAATCCAGTTGAATTCATGCCAAAACCACACAATTAAACTGAATGTAATGGTCACCATTCACAAAAATAAAAGATTTTTTTTTTTTTTTTTAAAAAGCGAAACAAAAATCTAGAAGTGTGACACAAACGGCGGGACGTTCATGTCGTGCAGTTTTGCCTCCTCAACAGGTGGATGAACGTCAACTGGACATAAAACCGAGGAAAAAAGGACATAGCTGTACGAAGAGGATCAGTCAACCAAGATGATTCGATCAGCAACTGATTCTCTTTAAAGACCTACATCATCTTTGTTACCATATTTATGTCCAGTCAACTTGCTCCGCCGCCTGGTGTGGAGGCCAAACTACACGGCACTTGGGGGGATAAATCAAAATTCATGTTACTTTAAGCACTTTGTTTTGTCCTTGTATATTTTTGTTTTGCTTTTTTATGTATTATTTTGAATGATGTTTTAGATTTGAAAACCATGTTTTATATTCGCAAAACATTCGGTTTATTAACAAGGTTTTGACATGATAGTAACTCAATTTTGGTCAATTTTAAAAATAGCCAATTTCTGTAGCAAGAGCCAATTTCTGAAGGAAGAGCGTTAGAAATTTGGAGTCAGTGCAGTAAAAATTACAGAAACCATCATTAAATGTTCAGTGTATAAAATCCTAACTTGACCTATAGTGCTAAATGATAAGAAATGAGAGTCGTCTGGGAGTGTTTATATGTTTGCAAGAGATACCAGCTTTAATTAGGCTTCGTTATGTCCAATTTTTTTTCAAAACAGCATTTCCACACATGCTATTATGTAGAACCCTTGTCAAGAATGCAGATCAGAACTTTAGAATCTTACAGACACATGCAAAAGTCACATGGAACACAAGTGCTGTGGTTAAAGAGCTAAATCGACTTAGAAATCATACCCCAGAGTAACCATACTTTATTTTGGTCCTACAGGGGAAGTAAATCAAATCAAATAAGAGCCATCAAGCTACAGCTATGCCAAAAAATGTCTATTTTATTCTCTTTACTCGGTGGTTCTGCAGACAAATAGTCAGTCGAACTCTCCATGTGCAGCTTTGGGTCGAAACTCTTCCTTTTTTTTATCAACCATCATATTGTAACTACTAGAAATGTTGCAGTTTATTGAACATCACATAATTAGGCTGTCACCTTAACACATTGTGCTTTGAAAACCTTTTCCCTGTAAAGCCTCATTAGCATAGAAAAAGAGGACAGGATCAATGCTCAACTCAAACATTTCCTATTGTCTTCAGATTAGCAATCAGGTAGCTACAATGCTTCACAGAAACAGCAGCTGACCAACATTAGCTTCTTGTTTCTTTGATATACTGTACTCCATCACATGATTATGTACACTATACTCTAGTGATGCTGAGATTTAAACCCCTTTATGCCTATAGGCCCAATGTATACATCAAAAAGCTAAAGGGACTAAAGATCAATTTTGTTGTTGTAAATACTCTGAAGAAAACCAAGCTCAGGCATTGAGTAGCCTAGCTAACAGCATTCCAGCATAGCTAGTCAGCAAAAACACCTTCACCCCCACGTGCATATTGTCCAGTTAAGGTCTTCTCTGTGCCCAGGCAGGCTGCCACAGGCTGGCAGGCCCCAAGCTGTCTGTTCAGGGGAGTTAATCTCACTCTGTAGGCCTGACAGGACGTAGTGTGTGAGCTTCCTGCTTCTGACACTCCATCACCCGTGGGTGGGCACTGGCGCGTGGGCAGCAGGCTATAAAAGGCCAGAGGGACTCAGATCTATGCCCCCTCCAAAGCCTCTTAACACTATGTTTGGACTGTCAGTTTGGAGAGCCTGTGGATCTTTTCGAGTGCGTTTGCCCAAAGGCAGAGCGACCAGACTTTACTCTCGTCACAGAACCGTGACCAGTGTTACAACTGCTGCCATAAAACCACTCCAGCCAGCTGGAACTTCACCTTAGAGGAAATTCAAAAGTGCAGCCAGATAAAGTAACACGAATAATTAACAAGATTTAATCAAAAAAAAGTTTGCACTTCAAGATACTATAGTGAAATGGTATTACAAGAAGCAAACACATGTATTCCCACAAATATTAAATGCCTTCATTCCCTGAAGTCCTATACTTTCCTTCAAACTGCAGTTTATAGTAGTAGAAAACTAAAAATGTCAAGTACAAGTACCTTCAAACTTCAAACATTTTGTGAGTTTCTTTTGTGAAATTGTAATGCTTGCAAATGCAGCCGGCAGCTGTTAGCGTCACATTCAGAGCAGATATTTCTGTTCAATTTAACACAGCTGCTTAAAAATGAGGAGTCGTTTATTTTGTTGCCTGTAAATTCCACAGAGACAGCAGCGGAAGAAGCGGAGCATTACATCGCTGACTTGCGGAGTGACTGACGCTGCTGTAGGGCTGACCTGAGAGAACAGATAATTCCTCCTTAGTACCTGAAGTGCACACTATCTCTACATCAGCGGACCTTGGTTCAGATAAATCTGTCTGTAAATGCTTCTGAAGAGCTATGTGATGATGATGATGATGATAATGGTGATGATGATGTTGATGATGATGATGATGATGTCTGTGACTGACCCACAGACTTCTTATAATCCCCTTATTGATCAATAATTGGGAACTTTGTTGCCTGTAGATGCTGTACATTATTTTATCTACATTTCCACAACAACTAAAGCCAGAATAACCACACAAGTGACCATTTCAGACCACAACAACCAAAGTTCATTTTGGTTATTTTGATCCCAAAGTGCATCACACATGTTTGTTGCAACCACGAAGTTTTATTGTATATTGTCTTGAAGAGCGCAACAAATGCAACAGCCTTCTCATCCATATTAAAAGACAACTGGTCTCCAAACATGAATTCAAACAGAACAGATGTTGCTTTGCTAACTGACATTGAGAGAAATGATTTGTATATAAGGAGTCCCGAGTGGATCACATGAATCATGAGAGCGATGATGTTCAGCCATCCGCTGGTCCTCTACTGTGATAATCATCTCTTCTTCTTTTAGTTCTATTCTAGAATCTCTGGCTTCTTTCAGCTTTGATACAACATATTTAAGCTCAGCCATGCATGCACCACACCCCAACACTAATTTAAAGCAGACTACCTCTAAAATGTTTCTTATTCTACCATGAAAATAGCTTTTGTGGCTAAAATATAATAGGGCTCAACTTTTATTTTGAGAAGTGAATAAAATGTTTCTTACATTTTTGACAAAAGACAAAACAGTGTAGATATACAACAGGTATTGTTACACCTGATTTGATATCTACAAATGTTCTGCAGCCGCATGTTTTAATATCCCATCCATTGCTGCTTTGTGGAGGGCAGCAGTGGCGCATAACAGGACACCTTTCGTATAGTAACAGCATTACTGGGGTCTTGAAATTAGGGTTTAGACGGCTACAATTAATGATGATGATCTTACTGATTCCACATGACCTCTGTTGAGAATGTTCATTGCAGCTCTGAGGAAAATCTTGAAGAGGGGTCTGTCATTAAGAACTACTGGAACTAACAGGAAGCTCAGGGTGACTGAGCAAGGCATCAATAAGTTGTTAAACTATTTTGGAATAAAGATGAATCATAAAGCATTAGGATAATGGTTCTCAACTGGTGGGACGCGATCCAAAAGGGGGTCACAGACCCATTCTGGATGGGTCACGCACAGCTGGCCAAAAAAGGTAAATAACATTAAATGCACCTCTGATGGTAGCCTTTTTTTTTTTTTTTTTTTTAATAATATTTTGAAACACAATGCATGTTTGTGTTGCTAGGAGGAAAATGCAAATATGACCTTGGGGCGTTTAAAATGTGAATTTTCATTCGGTGAGGGTTATAAGGGACAGAAACCCCAAAATGGGATGTGACTTAAAGACCATGGCAACATGTGGGTCCCAGAGTGAAACCAGTTGAGGACCCCTTCATTAGGTCCTCCCAAAATTCAATTAAAGCATCAAACTCATTAAAACATCAAACTCAATTAGGTGTATACTTATACGCTGTGAGCATTCTGAACGTGAATTTAAGTATTATATCACAATCATAAAAATTAATGAATTCAAATTTTACAAGGTGTTCCAATAAATGGACGGGGTGCAGCCAAAGTAGCCAAAAAAAAGAAAATCAGAATAAATGTAAGTCAAAAACACTAATAAGCTTATTTACAGTAACTTCCTGCCACACTCCTGGATTTTACAGCAATGCTGAAGGGGCATTAGTGGCCGTCGAAAATTCAAAACGTTACGAGATGAGCTACTCGAATAAACGTTAAACATCTACAAATCAACATTTTGAGCAACGCGACTGCAGCAAGTCAAGCTGCATGGAAGAAATCTAGGATGAAAGTATGTAAAAAGAGTCTGAGTTAATATTAAGTTGCAGTGTGGATTTTTTTCTCCGGCTGTGGAATTAAAAGCTTCGACATTCTCAAAGCTGAGTCATGGGCAGTCGGGAGTGACTGATGATATACCCAGACAACCGAGCTTGAGAGAGAGAGAGATTTTTGTGTGTGTCACATGTATTTATGTCTATATTTGTGCAGTTGTACACAATCTTTTATGTCTTTTTGTCGGCGCTCTAACAGTTTATAACCTTTCATGGATTTGGAACGACTCTGCACTGTCATGGAAAAGGAAAAATGGAACCAGATCCAGGCAGTTATGGAGCGGGAGTCACATTCTCTCATAATTCGTGGAGAAGGATCTGTTTTATTACCCGCTTTGAGAGCAATGCTGCCGATCCACCAGCAGACGTTTGTCAAGTTTAACGTCATCTATCGTCAGCACAAAGAGCCGACAGAAGTTTTGCATAGTCAAATAATTCTCCAGGCCGAAGCAGCCGGCCCCGTTTTCCTTTTTTTTCCCCTTCTCTCATTAGATGTGCGATTTAATGAGCTACCCTCATGTGTGCTAAACAGGCCAAAAGGATGGTGTAATATCTCTTTATGGAAAGTAGCGAGATCCCTCCGCCGATCGAACCCTGAAATTACCATAAACATGATGAGGAAGAGAAAGCAGGGTAAAAAAAAGAGGCATATTTTGCTGCGTATATTCCGGGCCAGGAATGCCAATTGCATAAACAATTCCTGCAGTGGTGAGATTGGGGCATTAGTCTTTCTGTGGCTGGTGCAAAGGGACGGGAAACAAGCAACCGCCCTGCCCATGAAAAATGAGCAAGAGAAGCCAATTAGGGAACATAAGTCATGCTTGATGGAGAGACCGCAGGATGAAAAGTGAGGTGAGGAGGTGTGTGGGAATACCGGCGGATTGAGAAGCTGTCAATTAGATTTAAAAAATAAACCTCTTGTTAGATTGATAATGCCTGTCCTCTTTAAATGAGTTTTTTTTCCGACATAGGCCAGATCAGATCATCACTGTAAGGATGGGAAGGGATGGGGGGGATCCCGCTGCCACTAGAGCCACTGTGAAATGGGTCTAATACCCATGCGGACAGAAAGAATAAACACTATTGGCCCGAAGCAGCAAGACGATCTGAACATTTGAAAAAACCAAAAGCAGGGGGGATGTTCGGAGCACACCTAGTTATTATGGTAATAGCCATCTCAGACTGACGTACGTAATGGTTGTGGTGAAAACAGCAGCAAAGTGGACGAGGTCGCGGAGTGCGTTCGGGGGTCTTGGAGCGTTCCGCGTCCCAGCGTGACCTTTCGCTTCTCCGCTAATGAGTCTGTTTTTGCTCCGGTTCGCGCCATTCCTTCCTGTGCAGCCGGGGGTTTTTTTTCAAGTGTTTTTATGAGAATTCTGTTGTTTTACCTGAGCTGCCCGAGTCGGACGTCATTACCACAGCCCTCAATAACAATGCCACCGTTAGTAACTGTTCCAAACACCATGACAGCCACTGACTGAGCCGTTGAGAAATGAACAATTATAACATATCTAATTGGACAAGTCTGGAATGCCTCATAATGAATTGTGTGCTTTACACAACTGAAATCAGCCAGTTTGGCAGCTACAGAAGTGACAATAAAAAGCTCTCTCTGGCGCTGCAGCAGCAGTTGTCTGGACACGACATGCGGGAATAAAGGCGAGCCTCTTGGGTCTGTGTTAGGAGTACTCAGTAGTCTGCCGAGTTGTTGTGCACAACGGGACAGTTGCTCAGGGACAGGGGGAGCTACAGGGAGGTCCACGCACCACTGCCGCTGGCTGTAAAAGTTACTCTGTACTCTTCTTCTATCGGTGCCCATGAAGTAAGAAAACAACCTCCATCTGAAACAAATAAGTTTGCTTGCTTACAGGGCGTTCTGGATACTTTCAGAGTTCAGGTGATCTCTAAGGTTTTTTTGACATTGGCCAAGGTTTCTATTAATGGAGCCTATCTCATTTGGTGGGTGAGGCGTACGGGTTGTCCAGGAATTGGGAATTAGCAGAAGATAACGTATAAACAAGTGTACAGCCAGATTTCTATCAAAACAGACAGCACTTGATACACAGAGAGCAGGTGAGACACACTGGTGACTTCAGTTCATCTACATCAGTCCTAGCTCATCAAATAAGGTTTGGTTACACCACAGAACCAATGAGATGATAGATACAGAACACTGGTGGCTCCTCCTGCATTGATATTCAAAGGAGTTAGCAATAAATAAACATGTGCATGTGAATTGCAATTACAGTGTTCATTTGTTATCTTTAACTTTGTCTCGTGCTCTACAGGCGAAACAAGAGAAATTCGTTATCATAATGGAATAAGATGCCTCAGAAGGGGGCATCAGCAGCAGACAGACTGAGAGCCGAGTAAATGGATTAGTCTCATTCGAACGATTATGGATCAGCCAACATTATTCCAGAAAGCATTGTCAGGAAATAATAAAAACGAGACACATCGTCTATGTCATTAGTCCTGCAGCGTGCCTGACTGTGATTATAGTCCATATTCTGCTTCGCTGGTTATGCAGCCTAATTCTAATCTGGGAGGCATCTCTATGCAGGGCGAGGTTCTACAGTAATGAGCCCAAAACAAATTAACCAGTCACTTTGCTTCAGTGCGCTCTCCTCTCCTCCTCTCACTCTTCATTTAAAATCTTATCACACGCAAAGAAAATGTGTGTTTTTTCCCCTTATCATCTTAAGCAATTACGAGTGACTGGTGGGAGGTGATGAGAATGACCTTTGTACAACAGTGTGGGGAGAGGTGCTTTTTCTGTAATCTCACTATGGACAGTTAAAAGGACAAAGAAGTCACATTTTAAATTCATAAATCACTCGGCTGTAAAACCCATTATTTTATGCATCTGGGCCTCCTTGTGTGTGTGTGTGTGTGTCTGTGTGTGTGTTTGTGTACGTGTGGAAGCATCAGTTTGGTTGCTTGCATCTGTAAAGATGTTTAAGGTTTCTTTTGGACAGAAAAATGATGAGCCTGGTGAGAAGAATTAAATTATTGAACTTCAGGAATTCAAGAGGATAGTTCATCAGAGATTCTGTCACTCATGGAGACGTAATTAAAAAGTAAGTGCGCTCACCCCAGCTTTGTAGAAACAAAACCCTGCAGTGTATAATTGGGCCTCTGAGAGCTGTTGAGAAGTTTAAAGGTATAAAAGTGGAACCAAGTAAATCCATCCATCCATCCATCCATCCATCCACCCATTCATCCATCCATCCACCCATTCATCCATCCATCCATCCATCCACCCATTCATCCATCCATCCACCCATTCATCCATCCATCCATCCACCCATTCATCCATCCATCCATCCACCCATTCATTAATCCATCCATCCATCCATCTACCCATTCATCCATCCATCCATCCATCCATCCATCCACCCATCCATCCATCCATGCATTCCATCCACCCACCATCCATCCATCCATCCATCCATCCATCCATCCATCCATCCATCCATCCATCCATCCATCCATCCATCCATCCATCCACCCACCCACCCATTCATCCATCCATCCATCCATCCATCCATCCATCCATCCATCCATCCATCCATCCATCCATCCATCCATCCACCCATTCATTAATCCATCCATCCATGCATCCATCCATCTACCCATTCATCCATCCATCCATCCATCCATCCATCCATCCATCCATCCATCCATCCATCCATCCACCCATCCATCCATCCATCCATGCATTCCATCCACCCACCATCCATCCATCCATCCATCCATCCATTCCATCCACCCACCCACCCACCATCCATCCATCCATCCATCCATCCATCCATCCATGCATTCCATCCATCCATCCATCCATCCATCCATCCATCCATCCATCCATCCATCCATCCATCCATCCATCCATCCATCCATCACAGAAGGTGCTGGACTCTATCCCAGTAGTCACTGGGGGAGAGCTGGAGATAGACTTAGTAGAGTCCAACAGTACATCGCGCGCGAACACACACACGCACGCACGCACACACACACATCTTTGTGATTTTCAGTGAGTGAGTTTTTAGAGTCTTCAGTCAACCTAAAGTGGATGCTTTTGATCTGTGGGAGGAAACCGGAGTTACCGGAGGAAACCCGCAAATGCGCAGGAAGAACGTCCACAGAAAGGCCCGAGACAGAACCATTCAAGGTTAATAAACTTGACCTGCTCATTTATTTACTGAAAGTTCAGATTGGATGTTTTAATTCTCCAGGTAGAAATTGATCAATGATTTCATTGTACACGACCATAATCACTTCAGGACGTTGGGGGGAAAATGGAAAATGGTTTTCAGTCAATTTTTAAAACCAAAATTCCCTGAAAGCTGTCTGTTCAAAACCCCCACCGCATTCTCTAAATATGTGTCCCCAAAAGGACTTGACATCAGCAGGAACGGGGATGCAGATGCTTTGAAATGACAGACGCTTCACTCGCGCCTCTCAGCAAATCCCTATGCACAGCCGACAGAGCTTCATGTGGAGTTTCTTCCTCTTTGGCTCTGCCCAACACCGAGTATCTTATAATGACCGGTTTTGGCCGACTTGTATATGATTGTGATTATGGTTCTGCCGGGACGCTGCCCATGTGCCAGCTCGAATAATGTCCACGCTGCTCGAATGCCAGCGCATGAGAGAAGGCTTGCAATTCAGCTCAGCAGTAAATTATGTTTCTTTGGCCCAGGTTCTTCTGAAAATGTACATTTTAACATTGTCAGGCCTTGGCTGACAGGCATCTTTAGAACTGTGTAATTAGATACTACTAAATTATAGGAAAATTATGGTTTTATATAATGCCAGACCTATTTTCGTAGTTTTTCTTCATTTTCACCAGTCCAGTCAGCCAGTGCACAAGGCAAAGGAGGTCTCCCTCACACAAAACCTTGGTGACAATAAAAAAAAAGCCATCTGATTTATAATTCAGCTTCATGCTCCAAATTCACATTTGAGCTTATTTCAAAGGGCAAAAACACACATGCTAAAGTTCCAATGCAACCACTGATGTTGCAAATAGATGCAACAGGCTGGGTTGAGTTGTGTTTGCTGCGCTCGGACTTCTCAGGAGGCAAGCTTGGAAAATTGGGATGTGAAAAAACGCTAACACCACCAATATCCAGCTTTTGAGCCGAATCAGCATTCAGTCAAATGACCCTGCAAAATAGTTTTATCGGCTGATGAGTCTTCTTCTCTATTAAAAAGAAAGGATGAAGGGTGAACAGACTCCTTTTGGTGTGACAGTGTTTAAAAAAAAACAGTTTCTTAAAAAACTACACCAGAAAAGTTGAGCAAGGCACTCGAAAGTGAAACTTTTAGGGCTTACGTGAGTGTAACCACAGTAAATTATCGGCGTATTTCACCGCCGTCAGGCACAGGCGGGTAAAATGTTTCACTTCAACTCGGTGCAGAGTGGGAAGGCGCGTGAAAGAAACGCGGGTTAGCAAAGAGGTAGAAGGGTTTTGAAGGTAAGGAGGAGAATATGGACAGAAATGATATGATTGAGTGAAAGGGGAATGGGAGAAACGGCAGAAACGGCTATCTTCCTCGCTCGTCCACATGAGCCGCACAGCACATCCACTCTCTCTCACGTGGAGCCTAGTCAGCTTTAAACACACCAGCAAGAATCTCTTTTTTCCCCTGTAGCCCCCCCCCAAAGATATCGCCATGCTTCACAGTCTCTCCCATTCTCTAATGTTTTCTTCATTGAGTCCGCTCTAAAGAACAGACGGTGCGATGGACACTCCATCTCTCCTGACCTTTGATGCAGCTTTCATGCTCCACTTTTACTGCACTCAGGTTGTTGAGGATGTGGATAAGAGTGTTGGCGGGACTCGCAGTAATGAAGAAGGAAAGAAGAGATCTATGAACATCTGCAGAGTCCACGTGACTTCATTCTCAAGTGATTCGGTATTAAATTAAACCAAATCAAAGCACCCAGAGGTGCAGAGTTATCGCAGTTAACAGAACTGTAAATACATGTAAAAGTCTGAGCGGAAATAAAACTAAATAAAACAAATCTGCAGACAGAGAAGAGCAAGAGTGCGAGAATCGGGTCTACAATGACCTCTCACCTCTGGTTTAAGGATGTGAAGAGCTTTTGGTGTCTTTGTACTGCGCGAATGAAAAGAACTGCGCAAATGTTCATTATAAGTTACTGTGCTGTAGAGTCTAAATGCTAAAGCTATAGCTTCCTACATTGACTTTAACGCGGATTAACTGGGACCTCCTGGTATAAAGGTTTGACGGTGGCACATCATATATCAGTCTGCAATCAAAGTCTGCAGGTAATAAAAGAGGGTTTGGTGAGGTGGGTAAATGATATTTATATTTGCAGTGAGTAAAACTACAAATATAAAAATGGAACTATTCAAAAAGACCTTTGATTTTGGCTTTATTATATTAGTAAATCGCCTCGATTTTTGAAATCTTTACACAACTACAGTGTAAAAACATCAGTGTCTGGGGCTGTGTGTGTGTTCTTGTACTACTACTTGTACATAATGAGTATCAAACAACGTTTAGCTGCTAAAGTGAGGACATTTTTGGGAAGTGGGATATATTGCTGGTCCCCACAACCTTAAGGACTATTCGAGGGTTATGACATTGGTTAGAATTGGCTTTAGGTTAGGGTTAGGGAGTTAGGTGGGTTGGTGGTAGGGTTAGAGTTAGAGAAGGGAGAGGGGAATGTGATGTCTATGAAAGTCCCAACAAAGATAGAAATATGAAATGTGGGAGAATTTATGTGTGTGTTGTGTGTGTAGGTGTGTGTTTTAGTGAACCTCAGCTCAAATGACTCATGTTAGTCAAACAGTACAAGCATCAAGCGAGAGTGCTGTTTGTGTGTGTGTGTGTTTTGAAGGTGTGCAGCATTCACACCAGCAGAGCTGATCAGAGCGGAGGAAGTCAGACTGATAAGTGAGGCCTTGAAAGAGCTTAACACGACTCGGCGAAGACAGACACGCTGATAGAAAAGGGAGGCAAAAAGAAGCATGCGATAGAAATAAAGAGAATAAAGAGTCAGCGACAATCCACAAGAGTCACAGCGATTTTTTTGAACCCATATCAGCTTGATAGCAGTTTCAGGTCACACAGGCCAATAAGATAAATGCAGCCGTTTATGTTGCTAATGTTGCGTTTAAGTTACAGGAAAAGGAGGAAGAATGAGGGTTTAACGGCGGGGGCGTTGAATCAATCCCACTCTGAAATGAAAACTTAAGAGACTGCCAGAAACAGAGATCGCAGAGTGATGGAGACACATACAGACCCGGCCCGAATGAGGAATTAGGTCAGGGCCCTTTTGAAATATTAT
This sequence comes from Takifugu rubripes, assembly GCF_901000725.2. NCBI lineage: Eukaryota > Metazoa > Chordata > Actinopteri > Tetraodontiformes > Tetraodontidae > Takifugu > Takifugu rubripes. The sequence continues at coordinate 1,882,700 of NC_042302.1, read as the reverse complement.
TTTACCACTGGCAGGAGGTGCTGCAGCGGCAGAGATGAAGATGAGTTACATAATAATGGCGCCCTGCAAAGCAAGTCAAACTTTACATTAATGACAGTGAGAAAGGCCTGATGAAGGAGGGGGAATGGGTAAAGGGATATGTTGACGACATCTACAAACCGACCACTGCAAGCTAAATCCATTTGTAATATACTTCAAGTGTGCATTCTGTGAAATCCCATCGAGGCTTGGAGAGGATGAAGCAGAGGAGGAAGCCGAGGTGCGTGACTGGAAGATGCAGCTTAAGGGCGAGTTTATCTCGTGGTAAAACAAAAGCCGCTCGTGCACGTTTGAGTGTTCCTCCCTCCCTTATCTGTCAGCAGCCTCATAGAACTCCGAGAGGTTGAACCTTTCGCGCTTGTATTGCGACTGTATTGAGTTTGATCACTGCACAGGAGGCTGGAATTAAATAAGGACTTTGCTGCAACTCAGCCGTCCACCATGTCTTTGTTTTAGGTCATCATCGTGGAGAATCCTCCGACTGACAACTGATAGCTGTCTCCTCCGCTCGTTTTGTCGCTTAGGCTCTGCGGTTGTTTCGAGGAGGGGCGGAAGTTCTCAAACTGGTGGAAACTGCCACAATTGGGGCACGACCCGTTTATCCATTCCCAGAGACAAATCTGATTGTGTGACCCCCGCCAAGTCCAACTTGATGAGGAGATAATCACCTCCACAGAGACACACCCTCTTTATAGTTGCGTTTAGCTGTCATTATAGCACTGTTATAGCAAAAGCTACTGGAAACAAAGAGCACATTAATTGTATGTGTGAACCAGGATTGATTTATTATTAACTGACTTTGCATTTTGCTGGTAAAATGACTTAATTTAGTAATATAAATGGTTTACAGTGTTAAAGTGTACAGTATTATACCATTTGTTTTTAGCTAACATAACCTTGGTCTTGCCTTGATCATGAGTGGCACTTGTGAAACAGTTACAATACACCTAGGCGAACCACCCCACCACCTCGCACCCCCAAACAACATCATGTAACACACATCAAAGAAGAAAAAAAAATCACTTTTATGCTAGCTAAAGAGCGACTCTTACGGTACTAGCCGTGCAGAGATGTTTGCCACAGAGAGCTTGTTTCTCAAGACCAGAGTCGCACAGGCTTGAACAGGAGATCAAGTGGTGCTAGTTTCTGTGGGAATAACAAAGAGTGGTGTTTCCTGATGAAAGCCGCTTTCACGGCGTTCCCTCTTCATACAGTAGGGTTAACCATGGAGTTCCACAAGGTTCTGTACTTGGACCTTTTCACCTTGTACACTCTACCCTTGGGTAGCATTTTTCAGCACCATGGAATAAATTTTCATTGCTAGGCTAATGACAACTCAGCTATATTTATCTATCTACAGGTATCGCTGCCTTCATAGCTGTATGCTGATCTACTGACCTCTGACCCCGCCGACCCACTCAACTCTTATACCAACAGTTTCTTATAATTAATGTATTTCCCTGATCTCTGGCTATTCTCCCCTCTACCTTTCTTCCCCCCTCTCCTCTCTCTCTACCCAGCCAGCCATCAGCAGGAGGGTCCCCCTATATGAGCCTGGTCCTGCTCAAGGTTTCGTCCTGTTAAAGGGGAGTTTTTCCTTGCCACTGTTGCTTGTTGAGGGTCAGGCCCTGGGATTCTGTAAAGCACCTATAGACAATTGGGGGCTGCAGGATCGGTGTAGCATGGGGGTCAGAGCTGGGGATTAATAAGACTACTGCGATTTCACACACACTCCTGCTTCCTTTGCAGCCCGGTGTGCAAAGATTTATAGCAGATCTGGGGAGCATGTAGCCGAACTGTTGTTTTTATTATTTTTGGGCATGATGGGAGATGTGGTTCAGGAAGGAGTGGATAGTCATTTCCACTCAGCAGCACACAGCGAAGTGCTGAATCAGACTCGCAAAAAAACCGGGGGAAGCAGGAGATCCAAGCATAATAAACTCAATCTCTTCATGCCTTCTTGTGTGCATTCCTGGACACTGATTTTGTGCAGATTGCAGCCATCTCTGTATACATCGTGCTGCTAATTTTTCGTTAAGCTTAAGTCCAAGTATAATTAAACTGAGCACAAAAATAAAGAAGGCCGGCAATCCTGGGAAAAGAATCAAAGCTGCTTTCAAGAAAGGCATAAAATTCTAGCTGACAGGACTCACTGGGGAACCTTCAGGAAACTACATACAAGAGAAAGGCAAGTCCAGTGTTTATACTAAATTAGCTTGGAAATGGGGGGAATAAGCACATCATCAGTCATACTCAGGCCTCCTGATGTGATTCTGTCTGGGACTCACCTGCTTTGCATGGAGATCTGCCTTGGAGGGCGGGTTAGGGCTGGCAGCAGGGGTCGCCGAGATGCTGCGGCTGACCCCGTGCAGCGTGGCCCGCAAGGACGCCAGCCACTTCATGGCGGTAATAAAGTCAAGCCTGATGTGCTATAAATAAAAGAGATCCAGTTGGAAGAAAGTAGAGTCGAACAAAACTGGAGGTGCCCAGATGTGCATCCGCTGCTCAGGATTCTACGGTTAAAACATATCAAAATGGTCCACCCGATGTGATCTATGGCCTGTTCGGTCGCAAAAAAAACACACGCAAGGGCTATAAAACCCTGACAGAAATCTAACAGGCGACACTAATCCAGAAGTGGACACACACTCAGTCCACCCCCACCCGCTTGCTTACCCCTGACATACAATCCTTTCCCCACCACTGTGTCACCATCTGTCACTTTCCCTGTGTCCTCCCTCGCGCTTCAGCTACACCAGATCGCTCCGGGCGTGAGCGCACGCCCACCTGAACGGTGATCGGGGGACGGATGGAGTCACTCCATCTCTACTGGATCCTCTACTGGATGGAATGACAGACAGACAGAAGGACTGAGCTGTGCAACCAAAAAAAATCGATAATGATCAGTTTATGGTTGGATGGAGGATTTACATCCACTTTGTTGAAATTAGCTTCTACGCTAATGTCTTTGTTTACCAAAGCAACATTTTCTACGTCCTACTTCTACTCCCCACATTTCAACTATTCAAAAATAAAAAACAAACAAAAAAAGTTATGCTAAAGCAAGTAAAAATTTGCATTTCCACACAAATCCAGTCAGATTTTTGTGACAGTCTTTACAAAGAAAAGGTTTTACAATAAAGGATGTTCCTTTGAAACAAAAATATAAAAAAAATAGTATCAAAAATACGCTCCACACAAGGAAATAGTTGCCAAAATTGAATCAAACTTTCAACCAACCAAACAGAAACAAAATTTAGTTGCTTTCATTCGCACGTGATCGGTTGAAAGAACTTTTACTTGAAGAAACCCTGGTGATAATCAAGGACGGGTGTTTGTGTCAGGGACACACTTTTCATCAGTATCAAAGTCGCATTCCAGTCCTGAAAGTGGATGTTCCTGTTTCTGAAATGACAACGGGAAAAAGTGCTTGCGGTAACAAATATCAGAACTGTACATTTTGAAAGCCAATAATCCCCTGCTGGTCCTCACGAGCGGCCGGGTGGTATTATTCCTGGCTGGAAGACGCTCTCCAGATGAAACTTAGAAAGGGAGAGTGAGTGGAACCAGTTGAGCCTCGCACCCTGGCTGGGGGAGACGTTGGCATCTGTCTCTGTCTGCGATACTGGTGTGAATATGGCCACGGATTTAATTCATCTCCTAATCCCTCATCTCAGGGCAGCCATTGCATATGGCACCATGTTGTTAATGGAAACACCGTGATGGTGAGGAGAGATAATGCAGGAATGAGGACACAAGCGACAGTCTATTGGTGACTATTAAATAAACTTTTATCCTTCTGACCATTTATGTGCACATCTGGTGAGAGACCAGATTAGTCTAATGTCCCACTGAGACTTTTCCAGTGACAAAGACAGAGGGATATACTGAAATGGGGCCAATGCACATGAAACTCCCCCAACCTGTTTAGTAAAATGCCGAGATGCTTGAATGGCTGTAAAAAAAAAAAAAAAACAACCTCTAAAGTAAAAAGATTTTATGGCAAACATTTATGGTTAAGAGGCCGTGACATAATCAAGGATAAAATTGATGTCTTTCAGATGGACGGACAGACAAAAGAAGAGAAAGTAAAAGAGAGGAATATAGAGAAAGTCATGTAATAGCCTCTGCAGAGATGCAGCTGTTCAGACCTTAAAGAGAAGCGCAACAGAGTGACTGCAGCACCAGGATAAAAGGAAAACAGGATATTTACACCTGGTGTGAATGAGACTGACATATGTCAGCGCTGGGGCTGACAGATTCCTGAAAAACACGACGGGCCTCTATATTATTCTGTTTTACTAGTGTTGGAGGCCCCAGAAGCATCAGACTCAAAGATACTGCTCCTTCAAAGAAAACACTTTTCACCAAACTGTCCAGGCTACAGAGCAGATGACCCTAACCCTCGACATCATTCCCTCCCTCCCCACTTCCCTCTCTCCTCTAGTTAGAATGATAAAGGGAGGAGGACCCAGGGATGAACCTGGGCTCAAATACTGTCCAAAATCACAAACTGATGGCTCACCTTGGCCTTTCGAACCAATTAGGCAAATGGGTCTAGATGTTTGGGCAATGCAAAGAAATGGAAAGAGAAGAAAGATTGGAGTAATGACTGTTTGAAGGGCAAGCTTTGGAAGATCTCCACATTCTTTCCAGTTCCCACAGTGCCGATTCTGTGCCCCGGCGGATGAAAGAAGCCGTCTATACATAAGGAGGTCCCTAAGCGAGGGAGGGCATTAAAAAGGGCTTTTCCAGAGGGGGTATGAACATCTTTCAAAAGTCAGTCAGCAGCATTTAATACAGCAAATGGAAAAATAATATGGACTCTTCAAACTGTGGCTGATTTAAATATTATATTTAGCGTCCTGAAGTGAGAAAGACAAACTGAGCTAATCTTCTATTAGCCACTGGCTCTGGATCAGGTCCCAGTAAACCTGTTTGGTGGCTAACTATGCTTGTTTTATATGTCCAGGGTTTGTTGTTGTAGAAACGTCCGGAACAACCTGTTGCCTCTTTCCTATGTGCTCCAAACACTCCTTTAAAACCTGTGCTTGAAAATGTTTAAGGGGTACGTTTACAACGGCTGTTATCCTGCACGCAAAGGTACACAAGAAGACCTTAAGAGAACTTAAAAAAAAGAAGGGTTGACTTTGAGGAGAGGTCTTTTTCAGCTCTGATTTTGGTGCAGTGCAGCATGGCCAGGGTTGGGATGGCCTCTCTCATCCTCTGCCAGTGGATCCAGGGGGCAGATGGCACTAGGGGTGTTTTTGGAGGGCTTTACTGGCCCGGCAACAGCTTTTTGGAAGAACCGCATTGTAAACAATTACAGAGCAAAACGGGGGTGGTGTTGGTGGTGGTGGTTGTGTGTGTGTGTGTGTGTGTGTGTGTGTGGGGGGGGGGGGTTGGCAATAATGGTGAAAAATGAGGATACTACTGCTGGTAGCTCAGTCTGTAGGGGACTGAGCTGAGAAGCAGAGTCATCTCTGTTTCGTCCCAGTGTGGACAAAACTTCAGAGGTGTTCTGGTAGCTGTGGGGATGTGCCAGGACACCTTCAGAGCGCTGACCCCCAAATGCTGACATAGGGCCCTGGGGTTTACCCTGTCTTCGCCCAAATGCAGCTGGGGTAAGCTCCAGCATCCTCCCCGTGATGGTTCCTCCTGGGGGGGTGGCATTGCATATGGAAAATTTAATATTTAAGGGGAAAATGGCACAGATCCAGTTCTGTAAGTCAGATTATTTACCAGTTCCATTCATAATCAAGTCAAAGAAAACCTAAATGCAACTGTAGAACGCATTGTGTCAGGAAGCAGTAAAGTCCCAAGAATCCTTACCTCTGGTGCGACAAGATTGCCACAAGGTATCCGTCAAGCTTAGATTCTTCTTCTTGTATTCATGCTGCAGCATACCAGCTGGATCAGTGCGGAGCTGCAGGTTAAATAAACTGGCCCGTCGCCAGGCTGGTTGCCAGTTAATCCAGCAAACACTGGTTGCGCACAGACATGCAGCAGCAGCAGCAGCACGTAAGAAATGCTGCTCGATTTACTGGGTCCACATTCCCTGAATACACAGAACTTATGAGAGTAGGGGAAAAAAAACACTGATTCCTTTCATCTCCTAAAGTGGTTGCTGAGCACAACATGTTCCCAGAATAGATTTTTGGTAATGACTCCTCATGCTGCCTGAATAATTTATCCCTTCTTTTCCCTTGAGTAAGACTGAGAAGCCGTTGCCAAAAATAAAATCTCGAGTAAATACGAGCTCTTCGTGCGTGTGTTTAAAACGAGAGGACGCCCGGGCGTTACAGGTTCACAACATGGCACGATGCTTTTGGCCACCTGATTTTTGATACAGTGAGCAAGGAGGCCACAAGGTGCCCGAGTGGTCCAGGCGTGTTTGTCCTCTCTGCGTGCACTGGCAGGCATCTTAAAGCCTGGATGAAACGAAACAAGCCGGAGTTAATCGCATTCATAAACAAAGGCGGGTTTAGAGTTGGAGCTGGAGGCGACGCGTCGGGAGGCAGCACAAAGATGACGTCGAAACCCCAGAAGAACAACGCCGCATTGTTTCACTGCCAAGTCAAAGGGATACAACCGGTATTAACACCTGGATGGTTTATGACAGTAAAGCTGTGAAGGCGGCATGTTGTCAAACAGGTCTGACTTCTCGCCCCATAGTGCTGCAGATTCTTTTTAAAGGTGCACCGGAAGCGCAGTCTGCAGCAAAGATCATCAAGAGCTAATACAGAACACCTTTTTGCGTCATTTCAGACATACAATCCTAGAAAACGAAGCGAGACAAAGTTTCAGAAGTGTTTCCTGTTGCAGAGCAGCGTCATAGGTGCTTCTGTCGGTGAACTATGACCTCAGTTACGAGGTCAAATCTAGGAAGAACATTTTTGGATATCATTTATTTCCTTTTTTTCTGCCCTAAGAAAATCGATTTTTGTCAAGGAACTAACTTCAGTGTTGGAATGATGCTTAACTGGGTGCTATCTTGCCTATATGTAGCCTCCAGGATGATAAATTCTGGTCAAAAATGGTGTGTGATCACAGGGTGATTGGTCACTGGACATTCTTTGCTCACTGGATTTTCTAGATGTTTGATTTCACAGAAAGGTGTACGTGTAATCGGTACTGGCTGGCTGTCATCGGGTGAAAACACAATTGGAAGCTAATAGTTATGCTCATTGCAGCAATTTAGCAGAAACAACATCATTTTTAGCTGTTTTACCGCTTTTAAGGGGTTAAAAAAGGAGAAAGAAACTGGCTGGCCAGACAAATCTAATTCTTGCCAGCCGCAGAACCACATATGAGTTGGGAGAATGTAAATAACTTAATCTTTTTTTCCCCACTGTGCTGTGAGAGAGCAGTGACAGCTAGTACCTGCAATGGGACAAAATGAGCTGCAATGTGAGCGGCCGCCCCATCTCACAATATCAGTAACTCAATCCTCTCCTTGAGCTATTGTTAAAAAGCATTCCTATCTCATATTCTGAGACTCTCTTGGGTCGCAGAGTCTAACCACAACCATGCAAAATGCAATCTACCCATAAAATTTGCAAACAGAAGCCCCCCCCCATGTGGCACAAACACAAACGTAAGCAAGCATGTGTGGTCCTTATTCAATTTCCTATGCACGTTGATTTTTTTCCCCCTTAAGGTAAAGCGCACATCTGCAAACGTGAACGCATTTTTAATTGACTCAAGTGGCTTTTGCGGGACAAACAAGTGCTCCGATTACCCAAGAGTTCATGCTGCGAGCCACACATGGTCGGGATTGAAGCGAGCGACAATCGGCCTGAGTCAGCACACGCATTTTGTTTTAGAAGCGAGTGCGCATCCAGACTTAATGAAGTCATCGCTCCATCCTGCCGCTGAGGTTTTTTGCCGCTGTTGATCGCAGCAGAAATCACTCATTGCTGTCCAAACATGATTTCGTTCTCCTGCTGACACAAGGAAGAAAAGCCTCGTCATTTAGTTTATTAGCACTCGCTCCTGTGTTGTTCATGCAGCTCTGGGAGGCGAAGGGGTGCCAATTCAGTAATGAGGAACAAAAGCGGCACATCTGCTGTGGCTTTGGCCAAAGAGCACCGTGGCGGCCTCAAAAAACAATCTCCAAACTTTTATAAGAACCATAAAAAGACCTCAGTCACTGCTGGGACAGAAAGTAAAGGGGGGATCATAATAATAATAATCTGAGTAAACAGAATCTGCTGGCTGTTTAGAAACTTGCTGGAATGGAAAGTCGACAGTTTGGAGGCAAACACGAGGCATCCGATGGTGGGGTCGACGACTGGGAATATAGAACTTAGAATTCATTCAGCTCAGGAAGCCGAGCGTGCACTGTTATTATATCTCTGGTATCTACGGCCCTGGAAAGGCGGAACGCGGCCAAGCTAATAGAAAGTCTTGGCACTTTGAACAGACTGACATGGCATCATATAAAATCCTGGAGATGTGGCCTTCTTTAATCAGAAGAGTCCAATAAAATAGAGCAGCAGCAGTCGCAGAGATCATATCCTGTCAGTTCAGACTAGGACAAGGAAGCGTACGCAACACTCGCTCAAATGTCAAGATGAAACGTGTCACGTTTCCTGTATAGCGATTAGAATTTATGGAAAAACACTGAGTTTACAGTCAGATGTGGGGTCATAACTTCTGCGCTGCGGGCCGCAGCCAACAGCTAGACAGCGTATTTTACTGCCATTCGCCATTCACTCGGCATTTCCAGTCTGAGAAACAGGAAATCTCCATCTATCAGAGCTCAAAGAAGATGGTCGGAGGAAACACGTGGGCAAGCCACATTCTTCTCTGTCGGCAGTCATCTGTTCACGCAGAGTTTACTGGCTGCTTTAGCACTTTTCTGAAATTGTCAGTCTGCTTTTTGCTGTCCCTCCACAAGGAGGCAAAATGCTGAAAATAATACATTTTTTTCTATTTTAAAACAGCTTACAGACCAGAAGGTGTCGCTTTGACAGTGAAATCTATGTGAAATGCCTGCTATGAAGATGGTGCCAATAAAGACTACTAAACACTACAATCACGCTCTAAAACACCCAAAACCAACTTTTATTTTACATAAAAAATTTTATACATGATCATAGAATTTTATATTAAGCTGTGGATCATAAAAGGCAGTGATATATGCTAACTATACCATAGCTAAAGGGTGTTGTTTGGCCTGAAACAAAGTGGTTATAAAATGGCTACCAATAATTTCATTGTTCAATGAGAATATACAATGTCAACTATTTTTTCAATAATTGCACCAAGGGGACAAGAAAGCAAAGAAAGAAAACACAGAGAAATTTTTCTATGTCATTGCTGGGATTAGTTAGCACTTTGCTAGCTATTCTACTGAACATTTTATTGTACTTGCCAACAGCAGGTTATGAAAAAGATGGAGATTTTCTGGGGTATTGTTTGGAATGGCCTACTCGCAACCGCCCCACCCCCATATAATCCTATACCACAAATTAATCACAACAGTATGACCAAAATGACTTCCGCTTTAAAGCCATAACTACAATAAAGTGTGCTACAATGTACTTTAAAATGTGTGTTAAAAGCAAAAAAGGTTTTATGGATTGCGTAGCCACAAATATTTGCATAGGTGTTGCTGAAGAAGCCTCAGGGGTAGCTGAGTGGAGGATATTTTTAATGCGGTGACCAAGGAAGATGATCGGTCCATACGGTTTGCCTGTAGTATAGCATTAACGGCCATAAAAGTCTCTCAGAGTGCTCTTTATCGTGGCACGAATCTTCAATCTTTAGGATGCTATATATTCAGAGCTGGCCACTGCCAAACTGGCGTCTTCGAAGCGTTCACACTTAACGACCCAGGCTCGACTGTCTGACCCCTATCTGGGGGAGGAGAGCAAAAACCAGTTGGCGACCGGCTGAAAATCATGTAGTGTGAACAAGGCATTAGGCTAGCATTACTTTAAGTTAGGCCTTTGCTGTTTTTGTTTCTCAGATGTGGAGGGATTTGTTACACACATCTATTTACACAGTATAGATGCTTGATGCTGTTCTGATGGAAATAGACTACAAGTAACTTTGGAATTCAATCATCCATGAGCAGAGTGCATTGAACAGAAAAAAGCAAAAAAGAAATTGCTGTAATTAGAGTAACTTTAGCTGGTGCTTGGAAGCGTTGGGCTAGCCTGTCAGTCCTGCTGCAGCATGGGGGAAAACTGTATCATGGCTTTAGAGGTATAAATATTCTTTAGGTTTTAAATAATTAACAACTATCACAGAGTTAAAATCTGGAATTATTTTAATAACATTTGTTGTGCATGTTATAATAGTAGGTTTGAGTAATTATGTGCAGCCACAGAATTTACAATGTCATATAAAAGTTAAGCTTCAATAATTAACCCCCCCACCCAAAAAAAAATAAAAATCATGTTTGGCAGTTTAAAGAAGCCTACAGCCTCACTGGGAAAACTACCACCACCCAAACAGCTCCTCAAATTAAGACGGGGCATGACATGAAAGGGTTTGGTTTGGCAGCGCAGCAGGCGAGCCCAAGAGCTGGGAAACAGAGCTCGGTCCCGGCACACTACCACACCAAACCTCACGCTACATTACAGGAACAACGGGGCCCGCGGCAAAAAAAAATCCAATCCTGTGAACGGCTCAGCGCCATCCTTCATCCCTGCTTCAGACTGGATCACCGACTGTTTCAAGTCACAGTGACAAGGCTCACGATCTTCATTATACTTCAGGAAACTGCAAAAAGAATTCATTCTAGGAGAGAATTTGTAAGAATAGTTCTTGTTTTCTCACTACTAATGACAGTAACCAACTGTTGTTAATCACCATGCAGCTTTATGGTTGGAGTTCACTCTTGGAAGGGTTGATCTTGCGCTCCCAAATATATCAGACCATTTATATAATCCAGGTAATGTTTTAAGTTTTACAGTCAACCATCTCTCTGCTTGTCCATGTAGGTTTTCATTCATCTAGGTCATCCATTTTAATCCATAAAGGTCTAGAGTAGAAAAGCCTCTCACCCAAAAGAGCTAAAGGGCTGAATGCCCATCATAGGGGAGTGGTTTTCTTTAATAAATGTCGTTAATGCTTGTTGGCTAGGTAGAGGTCCATCAAAACTAATGCCCATGAGGTCAATAGGGTCACACGTCCCAGGAGAGGGCGGAATGATTACACCTAGGTCTGGAAGGGTGTTTACCTATTTACGGAGAGAACTCGGCCCTGTGCTATACTGTAGATTTCTTTCAGATGTAGATTTTGCCTTTGGTAGGAACATTTTCAGCCTGGCAACTGATATGATTCAGGGCACCCAGCTTATGTTGTTGAGGGTGGCGCGAAAGTAGATATTGTTCGGTGGGGGTTGGCTTGCTGTACACTTCCACCTCCAGACTTCTGTCTTCCTCTTTGCATACTGCACAGTCAAAGGAGGCCAGAGAATTGTCTTTCACCTCCTCAAGAGTGAACTTGATGTAGTAGTCCACATTGTTGATGTGGGCTCTAAACACCCCAATACCTTCTTTTTGATAAATGCCCAGGTGTCATCCACAAATCAGTGCCAAAGGCTGGGAGATGTTGTTCTAAAGGTTTTTAAATCCATCTTTTATTGTTCCCCCATATATAGGTTGGCTAATATTGGGGATACCAGCAAACCTATGGCACGGCCATATTGCCGCCTGTAGTAGTTTCACCTGTAGAGGAAGAAGGTGGCTTTTAGGCAAAGGTCCGAGGCTGGTTATGTTGGGTAGTGTGGGGTCTAATAGGCATTGTTTATGGATTTGTTGCTTCTGATGTAGGAAGAGTGAAGTAGTATCACAGGAGCCCATACTTCTTTGCAAAATCCTGGGAGCTCTTGATGTGGTGTGATGTGGTGTCTTGCCTCAGCGGAGGAAGGATAGCGGCCAGGAGATTTGCCAAAGTGGCTGTGACCGAGTTGAAGCTGCTGCTGATGGATATCAGTGGGACCTTATGCATCTTCATGGCCCAAAAATGCATGATGTGGCTTCCCCAGGGCATCTCTCTGCTTATTTTCAATCAATCCAGCTTCGGACAATACCAATAATATACAGCACATATATATTATACTCATATATTTATACAAAATTCATATCCTATGAATAAGCTAACAGTTTTATTGTGTGTATTTATTCAGTAGTATCCAAAAATATCATCTGAAATCATCCGAACGTTCACTCTGCTCTATATTTTCCAAGTCCTATTTTCGTACCATATTGGGCGATGTTCCCAGCAAGATATTATAACTGATGGGCATTTCACCGGGAAATTTTTACAGTGACGAGGAACAATTCGAACAGCACACAAGAGTGAGTGGGAGGCAGTCCAGCAGGGCTGTTACATCATTTGATTTCGGGAATCGTAATGAAATATTTTTCCAATATCTAAAAATTGACATCTATCCTAATCAGTCGGATTTAATCGAGTGTATGGGCACGGTTGCATAAACAGTTTGGATAAGTTAAACACTGCTATCGACTTGACTTATTCAACAGGCATGTTCAGCACCGTGCTGCTTCTTCCTCCCATAAACATCTGAAGGACGTTCCTTCATGTGCGTACTCTTAGGTTCTTGTGTTCTTGTGCGCCTGTGAAACGTCGTCGGGCACGTTTCCAATTCGAAGTTTGCAAACTGCCAGGTCTGGTCCAAGTTTCCCAAAAGAGAAATTGCTCTGTTATCATGTAACATACATCAGACGTGAACTTGGCCAGTGGGAGTGGCACTAGTGGTAGAAAGTGTGAACTTCAGATAACCAAGTATGACCTGCAGATTTTATATAACAGGGATAAGACAAAGCTTAAAACCCAACTTTCACCCTCTATGAATCACAGCTATTGAGCTGAAACCACAATTTTATGACAGAAAGCTGCAGATATTAGTTGCCTAGAACTGGGAATTGAACCCTGAGCCCTCAGATTAAATGTCTGATGCTCTACCATCTGAGCTATCAAGACTTGCAGTTGCCTGAATCACGATCAATTGTTCAGTATCCACAGGTGATACCTGCTCAACATCTAAACATATTTTGTATATTTCTATGCAGGTGGATGATGGACAGCTTTTACCTACATTTTTGATTGTGTTCCATCGTTGGGTGGCGACTGACGTCGTTATGGCCGTTTTAAGCAAAGAGCTCCTTTCTTCCTCTCAAAATCAGCTCAGAATTGAAAGGGTTTTACATACGTATCAGCGCTAAAATCGATACAACCCACTTCAGGGGTGTTGAGAAAAGCCCAGAGACAAATGAAACCTGTCAGCAGCGCAGGACGCTCGTATTTCATCCAATTGGCTCGCGCGTTACTGCTGATGTGCAGATGTCGCTGAATGACTCAGCTCTGTTCGCCCACTGTGAGGGTTTTAATGGCACTTAATTGGACATAATGTTATACCACAAACCAAATTTAAAAAGTTATGTCATGTCTTTAAATTTAGATGTGGCTGATTTTGCCTGTGCGCTCCTTCTGACTCAAATTCACCTGACTCAGGATCTTTTCCTCCTGCCTCCCTACTGGGCCTCAGCTCTGCCATGTGGCTTTTGGCTTTCTCCTTTGGGTTTGTCCTGTGGAATGTCGACGTTCATTACAGACCATATCCTGTAATTTTCCAATGGTTAAAATGCCTTCCGGAACAATGAGTTAAATTACTGAGCAGCCCAGTGAGTCCTGAATTCTCCACAATTGGCCTGTCATGTAAAACCAGTCCCACTGTAGCTTTTATCGGTTTACGTCTTGTCAACAGTCTCTCGATTTCCACAAAAAAATTGCTTAACTCGCCTGTCAGAAACACAACCTGAGTAGTGTGCAGAGATGGCAAAGGTACCACGGTAAGTTTATCTGAAGCTAATGGGTCTGCTGCTCATTTTTTTTTGTCTGTATATGTTGAGCTGCTTTACTAATCTGCTGTTTGGATGCGGTCCGTTTTTTTTCCTAATGAAGGGATGTGAAAATGTCAAAGAAACACTGAGCAGACGTCTTTGTGACGGGGTAAGAGCGGAGGGAAACACTGATAGGAGGAAAAGGGGAAAAAATAATGAATGCGGTGAGTAATAAAACAGCATTTTTGTCCCAATTTGGTCTCCTTATCATCTTACAACCAGAAGTATGAATGGAGAGCAAACATCTACTTTTAATCAACTACAGTGAAAAAGAAATATTACAACTACTCAGTGATAATTTACATTCATCGTACTGTAAATGAGACAACATAACAGTCCGCAGCTGCAAATCAGTTCACTTTTCCCCTCATAAATGTTATTTATTACATCTGTGGTCTGTTAAAATGTCTTATGTAACAAGACTGAATGTACAAATTGGACGTAAACACCAGCTATGGGCTGAAAGAGAGAAGACCGCTGTCCTGTTAAGGTCAAAGAGATCTGAGTCAATATGACAAACACTGATGTGTAGCATGTTAGCGTAAAAAGTACGTTTATGGGGAAATTAACACCTCATGAAAATAATTAACACCTCATCATATGAAATAAACTGACTGTTGACGACTGTGATTGCGGAGCATTATAAAAGGCTTAACTTTGAACCATTTTATAAGCTGTAGTTGTTTCAAATTCATCTATTTTAGTTAGAAATATAAATGCGTTAAATTATATGTGCGTACTTCACCATATGTCGTTAAAGCAAAACTCTGGACTGAAAATACTTATAATGCATTTTAAATTGCAGCTCAACTCACATCTCTCCTGTTTAAGGGGAGAAAAAAGAAATCAAATGTGATTTATATCGAGAAAACTGTCAACAAATAGCAAGCTAGCTTCATGGTGAGTGTGAAGAAGGCCAGGTGGTGGCACATGCCAACTGGGCATAAATGCTGCAAAACAGAAGATGTTGATGTTCAAAGAGGATTGAACCAAGATGAGTAACAGGTGTTGTTAGGACCTGCTCATTTCTGGAGTTTGGATAATGGGGTATTTTTCAGTACTAATGACGTTAAGCTTTTCCCGTCTTCATGATAAGACAAAGTCCAAATGATCACAGGAGTTCAGAAGAGTCAAATCCTTTATTCCCTAAAAACAGTGATGGGGAGCACCAAGGAAGAATAAAAAAAACAGTGCTTGTTTCTGTGTTTTTATACCTTAAAACTTTCCTCACACTTTTACTCTTCTAACTTTACTTAATTCATATTTATTGGTGGATTAATTTGGCCTGATCTCATCATAAACCTTTTCTATTGGTGTCAAAAGCTAACGTTTTCCCCATGTATGTCCCTTCCTTTCCTAGTCTCGGATTTATTGGTGTCTTAGATGCCAAGCTTTTTAAAAAAATAAATAAATGAATAAAAAACAGGTGCACATTACTGAAGCGTAGTCAGAAGCATTTTTCCAATTATTCCTTTAGCCTGTATCCAAAAGTCATTAAAGCTAACACTGTTCCAATCATTTTCTACTAAATTCACAACTATTAGACATAAATGAATATATAAATCAGATACTTTAAGCTGAGGTAAAAAACTCCACTACACTAACTTTGGACTCATTGATTTGTGTTTTGCATTTGTATTTTTTTTTTTAAATGTATCATTTTGTGAATGGCGTTTTATATTTGCAAAAGACAAAAAGAAAAACACATTTCTGTTATTTGCAAGGTTGCAGAATGTATTTGCAAAGTGTAGCTGATCACATGACACTCTGTCCATGTTCAAGTCAGTGGATGAACTTAACTGTTGATGAATTATTAAAATGATGAGTCCAAGTTGTTCTCGACTCTTTAAATAAGTTCTCTGATGCCTCTGTGTTTCCCAGACTAATGTGAAAGCTGCTAGCTGCTATTTCAGAAGATGCTGTCTGATCTCCCAAAACAAATGTGTGTACATCCGTTGCTGTAGCAACAATGGTACAGTTACTAGCCTAACTGGTACTACCAGTTAAACAGCTACAACAATGGCTAGTTAACTGCTAAAGAGCTTTAAGAGCCAAAACAACTCATCTAGCATAGCCTGGTGCATTGGGGATTTGCCAGGTTCTCTGCTCTTCCACAGCATTTCTATGTGAAGAATCCAGACATTGGCAGACCACGTTAAACATTCTTGTAGACATTTCTCAAATCTCTTCCCCGAAAAACAGTTTCCATCTAAAGTTTTTCTGACCTGAAGTTATACATGTTGGCCACCGTTTTACTTTACACTTTTTAAGACCAGTAAACAGCAGCCTTGTCGTGATCTCCCTCCAGTTGGTGGGAATGGACAGCTGGGAGTGAGACCTCTGTTCAGTTTACAGCTACGTCATGTCACATGAAGGAGTGAGCTCTGGGAGTTTGGAGGCTCGATTCTTTTATAATCACATTACAGTTACAAATCACTTTACGGTTTTGGACTGAAACACAAATCAAGTGCACCTTTCCACCTCATTTGACCTGATTCGTGGGACATGACGACACATGACTTATGTAAAACTGTATATGCTTTGACTTAGAACAAAAATTTGACTTGATTTCAGTCAGACCAGCATGTGTAAATGGATTTTTTTTAGTTTGCTACTGTGTGTAATATAAAGCAAACTAATAACTGCTGTTAGAAAAGCAAGTCTTAAGGTGCTCTGCAACCCTCATACCCTCATTGTATGTTATTAATGTGTATGTTTACCATTTTTGCCTCACCTGCCTCCACCTCCTGATGAAAAGGACTGATGCAGGATGGAAGCTAACGCACTTTAACGCTTACGTCACCCTCCAACGTCACGTCAGGCCCTGTGGTCAGCCGCTTGACACCCAGATGCTCTAGTAGCAATAATGAGACGGCAGCTTCTCTTGTGGTTCTGCTGTTTGCTGTTGTGTTTACACAAGTGTGAAAGCTGTGTAAATATCAGAGAACAAATGCTGCTCAGCAGCGAGCTTCTCATAGAAGGATAAAAAACATAGAGACAAAAAATGCTGTCAAATTGACTCTGACAGTGACCACAGGCCTTTAATGGTGTCAGTTCCTGATGCTCCCTACAACATAGAGACAGGAAAACAAGTTAGTTCTTGTCTCCTGTCACCATGAAACTGCCCTCCTGTGTTCCCAGAACATCACAGTCTACTTTCAGGAACCTCGGTCCCACCCTGTGCCGCACACACAGGTCCTTAAACATCATGTGTGTTGCTGTACACTCACCTGCACATTCAGCATATACTGTAATTATTCAGAAATGATTCTATGTCTTTAAATAACCAGAAACCAATCTAGTATAAAGTGAGAAACCAAGGTGTTCACCTCTTGTGTTGTCGTGTCGCTTCCAGTTAAAACCACATGTTCCCATTTTCTCTCGATTGTTACTGATGGCCAACATAATGTTTGTTGCTGTACTTCATTTCCAGCATGTGTGTTCAGATGGGACGCAGAAGTGATTGTATTTCTCCTCTGATATAACTATATAGCTCAGCACGGCCCCAAAAGTAAAACATGTTCAAATCGATGTTTTGCTTTTGTTCCAGGGGGGAATTTAAAAGCATTTATTAAAAAGCGCCCCTTAAAGTTTCTCAATACGCTAATGATTTTCTGACTATTTTTAAATGTGGTTCCTGAAACGCGGTGCTTTCTCCTGTCACGTGCGCACCAAATGGGAGAAGCCTGCAGCCAATTTAGATCTTGACCTACATTTTCAACCTTCGCATCACTTTGATGAGTCGGGTCTTATTTAGGGGAAAAACCTCCAGATGTGAATCAGTGACGGATGGATTTCAATCATAAATGTTCACGCTCTCCCGGCTGCAACTGGCTAAAGAGGGGTTTAATGCAATCCTCTGTGTGTGTGTGTGTCTTTTTGGACAAAAAAAGACGGTTAGAACTAAAATTGCCAGAACATCTGTCAAACAACAGAGATCTGTGGCAGTGGGATGTCCCCACACGTCTCGTGACCCTCACCCAGGCTGAACCCTGACCCTTTTTAGACCTCCCCCTTGTGGTCACCACAAAGATTAGGTCAGTTGGTGGCGTGTGCTGGCCCCGTTCAGCCGAAGTGATTACAATAATCCACGAACTGCTGTACACCCGGACCCTGTGGGTTACTTAGGGGGTTTAATCTGCATCAACTAGTCTGTTGTCATAGAATTAATTTCTTTCAATGTTTCAGCCCTCAGTTTTACATCTGCCCAAACTCTGGTATAACTGGTATGGCTAGCCTTGCAACAAAAACACACAAAACTGCTGCCGGCACCATAGTTAAGTGCATCGTCTGGAGAAAAATCACCCATGTCAGGCCTCACAAGTATAGCAAGTGTCATGTCCACTTGGCTCCGAACGATCACAACATAAAAGGGGAGACCACAAACTTTTAAGGATTTTAACAAAAAGGGATTTACTGAATAAGTAAAGTGAAAAGTCAGAGGTAAAGGTGAAAGCGTGAGGTGTGACAGGGTATAACAGAATCCAACGAGGGTAATCCCAACGAGGCTTTAGCAACGGGACTGGCACGCTCAAGTGGACGCATTCGGCAGGGTTTCCAGTTTCGCCCGGCCGCAGCTGACCCTCGGCCCGATCAGCCCCATCTCCGTCCCCGAACACGGGTTTTAAACCATCACCTGGCTCATCCGGTTAATGAGCCACACCTGGAGTGGTGGCCTCCCAAACAACTCCAGACAGCTCCATCTGCAGGCCAAGCACAACACCAGACCAGGCGCAGCCAAAAACACCATTTCCAAATATTAACCCAGACGTGAGGCCACCTAGTGGGCCGTCACACAAGTAACACAGCATAGCCTTGTGGAAATGTTGAATGGAAAACCCATGTTTTCAAGTTCTCCCGCTAAAATCAGTCCACTCCTCAAACCTCTGATGACACACACGTACCTGACAGAACCTTTGACAAAGGAAACGGAACTCGGTCAATCACATTCCAGTCGGGCCAATTTTGCTTTATCGTGCAGAGGCTGCAACATCTGTAGGAACCCTCACAAGTGGCGTTTCCAGCGAGCAGCTCGAACCGTTGCTCGAACCGTTTAAAAGTCGGACCGCGGTGGCGTTCCTCGTGCAATTTTCACTTCCAACGACTGAAGCCGAGCAGCTCCTTAAAAGGCGCTAATCCACACCGGAGTATAAATAGCAGGAATAGTCAAGAGGTGTTTGTGTGGGTTAAATATCAGAATATCCAGAACGGCTTCCGTGTTCTATGTGTGACATTTTCCTTTGCTTGACCTCATCTGGTGACTTTGTTGATATGGACATATTGGACATTTACAGTATGTTTAATTTTAAAAAACCCGCTGATGGAATGGATAAAATGAGCAACAAATTAAATGAAATACATGGTTTCAGATGAAAATACAGCTGCTGGCCATCTCTGGCTCAGCTTTTTTTTCCCCCACAGCTGTGCAGTTAGCGGGGGAGGATGATCGGGTGCAGAGGGAGAATATATGTTCAATGGAGTGGAACGGTCTGGGAAATGAACGTCAGGCAGGTGAAGAGAAGAGCCTGGCAGAAGAATTAAAGTCTCATCCCAGAGCTTAAAGGGTAGATAATTGCAGAAATGCGGAGCGGAGACCGGTGACCCCCCTTAAAGTCTCTTCTGGGCCACAAGAAAGGTTGTTGCTCTGGTTTTAGCTTCTTTTTTTCAATCATCTCACATGGTTGCTGGCAACAGTAAAGACCTTAACGTACATTTCACACCTCAAATCATCAGACACCCCAGTCGCAGACATCAAATTAAAACGCTATTCTATTATTGTGGTTGCCAAAGGATGAAAAAGAATCATTCTCCAGTCCCATTTTCTCTCCGAACCCAATCTGGGATCATCTGGATTACACCACAAAATCCCTTTCCCCCCCCAAAAAAAACGCACCTTGTATTTCTTCCAGCTTACACTGCCAATATCAGTAACAATCTGAGCGAGGAGATAATCCGCCCCCTTCTCTGGGGTCCCTCTCAGGCAGACAGCGCCACAGACGCGGATCACTGCTCGCTGAGTGGCGTGCGCATTCAGTCTGGATTCCAAATGACTGGAAGTTTATCTCCTTGCCACTTCATCCTGGTACACCTCACTGAATTATCTCACCTTTCAAGGCACGTCCCAACCCATTGGAAGATAATAAAACCAAATTTCCAAATTAATTTCCTCTCCATCTGTTTTTTTTTCTCCTCTGTTCTGTGCTCCTTCATGCATCTCCCCCCATTTTTTTGTCTCGCCTCAAATCCAATTAACTAACTAGAGCTTCAAGCAGTGAATACTAATAAACCCCGCTGGAAGAGTGCAGGATGGGGAGCAAACACGATCCGGAGAGGATCTTGTTTTTTGTCTGTTTGCCATCGCCGTATCAGACCAGGATCATGGCGGGAGGGGGGGGTGTTCAGTGTGGGTGATGTTATCTCATCTGTTAAAGCGGTCCGGACGCTCGAGCGTGTCGAATTTCAACACTGGGACGATAGACATCAACGTTGGGGGCCCCACAAACTGACTACACACAGTGACTCAGAACTAGAACGCACAGAATACCACAAGCAGCTAGCGTACGCCCTGAGGTGGTGGCGGCGGCAGCGGCGGCGGCGGCGGCGGCGGCGGCGGCAGCACCTCGAGTGCGCACTGCAGCGACTCAAAAGAGGAAAACAAACAATCTTGTTGAAGACACTATCAATTTCCTCTGCTCTTCTCCTGAACACTAGTAAAAGTGTCACCCTGACAGAAGCACCTGCCCGTTAACGCTACACTTGACTCATCTAATAAAGGAGTTCCAGTTTTAACAGGCCGCCAATACTAGAAAAGCTGCAATTATTCGAGAAAAACAGAAACTCAGGCCTCCATTGTGAGCACTGCCATTTGGGTCGCTGTTCAGGCCGGACATAGCTGAGCTCTGATTGGATTTGTGAGAATGTAATTGATGGCTAGATGCCTGCTGGGAAGGAAATGTCAAGACGAGACGTCCCCCCTCCTCTGAGTGTGAAGATCCCCAGCAAATGAGGAGGTTTATTTTCTTTTTCTCGGAATCAAAGCCAAACCCTGAGCGCAAGGATTGCGAGGGGAGAATCTCGGGTTTCCCAAACACCAAGATGCAAACGGAGATTTAGAGCGAGAGATTCTGAGGATAATGGCTTCCTACAGGAGGAACAAAGGCTCCTTCACACACCTTTTGGATGTCAGCGTCGCGCTGGTGATGAGAACTTAAGTAACATAATAGGCGAGGACTAGGTGACAAAGTGATGAAGACACTAGCAAAAAGATCGGAAGAGGCCAAAAATATTTCTAACCCATGCCTTTTTTTTCATATCACATCTGGGGCAGAAGCAGCTCCATCCTGAAACACTGGTGGAAGGAAGTGATTATTGATTTGGGTAATGAGTTTACCCAACCTGGCACCCAGCAAAGGGTGTCTACTGGTCCAAAAACAGGCACCTGAGAAGTTCAGAGGGCTCCAGTTTTATTTTATTTTATTTTTTTAGCATTGCTTGGCGCTCCTTAGATTTAATTGAAGAAAAAGCTCAAGATATTTTGCAATAATCATGTCTATAAAGGAACCTTGTGGTTTCATTCTCGCTTTAGTGCTTTTAATGGAATCCATTAAAAATTAGCAGAGGTTAAGTGTTTTAGTACAAACAAATGAAATTAAATGATGGGGGACCTAGAAGTGTTGCTACGGCAACAATATAGCTTTATTGAGCCGTTCCCTCTGTGGGGATACCTGTCAGGGTAAGTTTCTTGGCAGACTGCTGTCTTTCATTTTATTGAGTGGTGGACAAATTCTTTAAGACAAATTCTGGTCTGCTCTGATGTGTCTACTTTAGACCATGGACCTATTGGAGCGGTTTGTCGTACCGTAACCAATTACGAGACATCAACATCCCCGAGGAGCAGGTTTTTTGTGGGAATGTGTTCTCTTTCGTGCTGTTATTCATCTGCCCAGTGGCAGTGTTACTGAACCGCACTGCCAATAAGGGAGACGATCAGCAAATGTTCTCGGTGAACGGCGCGGAGTCTCAAGCAAACCAAAGAAACAGATTGAAAATGGCAGCGCTGGTTCAGTCTGGGGCACGTGCCCCAAACAGACAGCAATTCTCTTTGAGCATGGAGGTTTTTCCAGACCCGCATTTGACCTCAAACCTGGAGCTAAAGATTGAAAGTTGTGCACTGCAGGTCTCCTTTAAGCAGGGGGTCTTTGTTTAATGTTTTTAATGATCTTAAATGTTAAATCATTTATTATCATAAGATGCCTAAATGCTAAATGTTGCCTAAAAAGGTTCTGTTATCACAAATGGATAGATTATGTTGAGATTTGAAGTCGTCAAATCCTCAGGTGAACAGGGACAAGGAAATGGCAGCAAAGAAATTGTCTCCTCTGTTGAAGACAGGACAGTTGCAGGGTGAAAAACGAACAACATCAGGGTCAAAGGAGTTGAAAAATCACAGCACTCCGGTTCTCAGATGGACAGACTAAAGATTACAAGATCCCCTCTGGCGCTGTTTGAACACAGTGGCTCTCAGCCAGCGTGAGCCAATATAAAATCACTGTGGAGGATGAAATGAAGAAGAAAAGAAAAGACAGAAAAGAGCAGCTGGGAAGGAAGTGTTCTCGCGTCTGTGTTTTATCCTGTATAGTGACAGGGTGAGGGGAGAGGAAAGATGAAGCAGGGGTGAACAGAGATAGGGTCAATCGAAAACAGGCCCCGGGCTTCCATCTAAGTTTAAAAAAAAAAAAAAAAAACAACAAACTTGTAACCCTTTTTATCACAAACATGAAACTATGTTTCCCCCCCCCCACATGCCTCTAAATGGAAACCAGCTGGGAAGAAATAGGCCAAAAAGTCAGGACAGCAGCAGTAATATTGAGTCTGTTACTTGACGTGTTGTCATATGTTGCCCCAGAGTGTTCTATGCCCAAGTCGCGGAGGTGGGATAGACTGGTCCGAGCTGTCCCGCCTCCGAGCTGCACTCAGAGGTGGGACAGCTGGGACATAAAGGACTCTTATTACCACCTTATTAGTGGTGAATGCAGAATGGCATACATAACTCTGGTGCTGCTCTCAATAATTGGACCTCAATTGAATTGCAAGGCACCAAAATGCTTTGTGAAATGACATAAGGAACACTACGTGTGTGTGTGTGTGCGTGTGTGTGTGTGTGTGTGTGAGATTTGTGCACTTTATGTTAGAACAGGGACGGCTGGCTGTCCAGTGCTTCAGAAGGACAAATATAGTAGGGCAGCATGGGAAAGGCATGAATGGCAGCCAAATAGAGAGAGAGGGAGAGAAAAAGGGAGAGAGAGAAGAGATGAACAAGTGCACGTCAAAGCCATAGAGGGTCGCATATCGTCTGCTGGTGTCACTGTGCATCACATAGCACCAGTGGCTTAAACACACAGACAGGAGAGGTCACTGCCACCGTATAAAAAGACTAGATTGTAAGCCACTTTTGGCGCCGCTCAGCAGCTTTAAAAACTTGTTTTAAAAATCTGAGAGTCAAATAATAAAAGCTGTGTGTCGAGACTCCCCTGAAGCATTTTCCCCCTTTCGCCACGGCACGATAAAAGTACCCCGACTGCGCGCTCTGCGGTCAGACCGAAAGAAACCGGATAAGCAGAAGCTCTGGGGGGGCAGCGTGTGGGTTCTGAAACTGGGTCTTTTACGAGGTGTGGAATGGGTCGAGCCTGCACCGGCCAAAGTGATACACCCATTCCACCAACCACCATGTTTTCCCAGCAGCACCCCCAACAAAATCTAAATTAAACTAAAAATCAAACCAAAGTGAATTACGATTAAGAGTTATGAGCAATGGAGGCTTCCCAAATTTCCCTTTAAGCTAAAGTAAACTAAATGGCTATTCAGAATATTTATGGAAATGACAGGAAATAAAAGTTTATTTTAATCCTCTAAGACAACCTGTCTCATCTCACAGAACAGACAGGTTTTCTTGGTTTTTCTTTCACCCGGGATCCCGCGTTTCTTGGAGGGAGCCTGGTTGGACAAAAAACCCAGCTTGACTGTATCCCCTCAAGGACTGGGTTTGGGCGACCCTGCTCTAAACTAACGGTCATCAATCTGGTCTTAAATCATGTTGAGTTTTCTGTCCAACCAGGTTGACCACAACTTTCGCAAAGGATTCTGGGATTCCAGGTGAAAGGTAGCATTCCAGGTAGGAGAGAAAAGCCGGCTGGGTTGCTGACCCCGACTCTAAAATGATCTTTTTACAAAGTATAGGGGCACAGAGTAGGCGTCTTGAAGAAGAAACAGCCATAAACATCTGGATAGCCACCTGGATATTTCACAGATATGTCTTCAGATAGAAGAAAATCAGTCTGAGGTGATGGTGTGATGGTGCTTATACAAGTCATAATTAGTTTTGGGAGGGAAAAGCCATCCAAAGATAGTTTTAAATCACCTTGTAATAACTAATAGAAGGAATTAATCCCAAAATATGTTTTAATAACCTCTGCTACCTTCAAATTTAGAATAACCCCAGGGATGTAATAGCTCTACCCGCCAACAGATGGCAGTGTTCGGTCTGTGATGCTGAGGGGAAGAGAGGCAACAGCAACAGAGCAGCCCCCTGCAAAGTAGGAGGAAGCACTAATCATGGATCTAACCTTGGGAGCTGATAGTTAGTTAAGCTGCAAATGAGCTGTCGTGCCAGAGGTTGGGCGGAGACACGGTGTCTCCCCACTGAACAGGAGATTAACATCATTTTACATTTATATTACAGGCATTTAGCAGATGCTCTGTGTAGCAGTATGGAAAGACCCTTCTTTTTGTCAGTGCTTCATGCAAGAAAACCTTCCTATACTTTATATTTCACCAAGAAAGACTGCGAAAGAAGGAGTGTAAGGCCAGAGAGGAAAAGCGAGGTGAGGGAAGCAAGAACGAAAGATACTGCAGATTAAGAATTCCATGGAAAAAGTCTTGTGCGTCTTCAGCAGTCCGCCACCATGATGAATGATGGGAACTGATGTTGCACTGGAAATCAATTTTTAAGGATCACATCTGTTTGACAGGAAATAAGAGAGAAGAACGTACAACAAGGAAGAGCTGTCAAATTATTCATTAATTAATTAATTATTATTAAAACTCACCTTCGGAGCAGCGCATGAAGAGATTCCTGGTTGTTCTTTAAGGCCTTTTCTACATCGGTCATTAAAAAACTGCACTTTTACAACACTATTAATGTATGTATGAGACATGGAAACATATAGTATTCACCGAGGCCTGATTATAAGCTAAGAACTGAGCAGAGTGTGATGAAAAGGTGAACTGTCAATCATCTACTAAAGCAACGGTAAATATGTGGAATGTTGATTCACTGAAGCAAGTGAATCATTATACCGCTGATAATTAAGGAGTTGAGTCTTATTTCCATATCACCAGGAACTGACATTGTGGGTTGGGAGCTGGCCTGAGCCATAAACCCAAAGTATCGGATTTACAGCATCCAGCAATGTCATATTTGACAACCTGGGAATGAAAATCAACTGTGGTATTATACCTTTAATGGGGACAATCAGCGGGAATACAGGATGCTAGCCTGCACTTTAGTCCCATGCAATCAGTTCCTGGAGTCCTGTATGTGATATATAAGCACGGTTAAACCTCAGAGGTCGCTCTCACTCAGTAGAAATTCCAGAACCGGGTCATTTCATGGGTGTTGGGTTACCTCGCATTTTATCAACATCGCCCACTCGCCATATACTGAACATTGATCGTAAATATTTGCCTAACCGCAGTCCAGCCGTGATAAATTTGCCCGGTAATTCACCTGCCGGGTGCCAAAACCACACAGTCAAAGCTTGGCACAGAAATATGACAGAAAGCTTTTGATGAGTTTCTCAGCAGATCTTTCAGTTTGAGGAATTCCGGACCCCGGTCATAAGTGTTTGAAAGTGGAAACAGTGCTTGCAAAATTGAAAGGGATTGAAAAATATGGAAGATTAATGCTTCAGTTGTCTCCCTGTAAGAAACAAGTCTTCAAAACCAAATTCAATTTCTGCATATTCAAACATGTGTTTAAGATCATTTAGATCGAATCAAAGTGTCAAACAATATCATGAGTCACCACTAAAAAGTCATTATTTCCTTTAAAAGTTCTATAACGAAGAAAGATGTGATTTGTGTCAGGTTATTCACAAGCAATTTGCTCAATATGCCACTACAGAAATTTTTAAAAGCCAATATTCATATTGAGTTTGAGTGCTAGTATATAAATATACTTATTAATATAAAATAATAAACTAAATTAAATGTAACTTTAAATATACTGTATGTCATCAGTTACAATAAAGACTTTACTGAAATCCAGAGCCTGCCCCAAACAAGCAATAGTGGCGGGAAATACTCCCTTTTAACAGGAAGAAACCGTGAGCAGGACCAGTGGTGGGACCCTCCTGCTGATGGACAGCCGGGAAAAATACACGGAGAGAGTAGTCAGAAAGAGAATAGTCAGAGAGTATAGCGAGCGTCACGTGGTGGAGAATAGTCAGAAAGTTCCATTTACCTTAGAGGTGGGATGGACATTGGGAACGACGTTGCAGCCGAATTATCAGCATTCCAGTTCCCAAATCAGAAAACAAGTTGTTGTTGTTTAGCTCTTTTTAGAACGGCCTGCATTGGAGATCGCATGTGCCTCATGAAAAATGTCAATTACATGTTACATTTATCTACCCGTATTTTCTGGAATATATGTCGCACCGGAGTTTAAGTTGCACTGGCCAAAAAATGCATAATAAAGAAGAAAATAGATATATAAATCACACTGGACTATAAGTCACATTTTGGGGGAAAATTTATTTGATAAAATCCGAGACCAAGAACATACATTTCATCTTGAAAGGCAATTAGGATGGATTAGCAATAGGGTTACGGTATGCTAACGTAACAAATTCAGCTACATGACCCACAACGAACTGTGGCTGCTTTGTTAACGTAACATATTAACAGTTATTCAGATAACTATAGCATAAAGAACATCCGAGCAAGTTTACCAAACAATCCATAGACGAAGCACTGCTTTTTCTTCTGCGTTGCTAAAGGAACTCATTCCTCAGGTACACACGCCTAGAGCGCCCTCTTGTGGTCGTCAGTGTGAAAATAACGAACATGTGAAATTCTGTAATAATGTATTTATTTAACATATAAGTCAGTCCGGAGTACAAGTCGCACCCCCTGACAAACTATGAAAAAAAGTGCGACTTATAGTCTGGAAAATACTGTATACGCTGAACAAAACTGATTTAGTGCAACGAGCTAGTCATAAGTGCTAATAAATGGAATATTACACCAGCATTTACATTGTTATAACATGCAGGCCAGGAATCATTGACCGGGTGGGGGGTTGTGAGGATCCTCCAGAGGTGGAAAGCCAACCTCGTGGGCATTGCAGTTGAAATGGCTGATTTGAAACTCAACTTCAATATGGGCCCATCGTCTGCGTGCACGACTTTGCAGCCTTTAGGTCACAACCCGGCTGCATCGGTATCGTTAATTCCATTTCCAGCAGAGCACATGTGGGCCACGGGCTGTCATCCGCCCGACGCAGATCTACCGACACTTTAGTGGGTCTGTCTCAAAGCGAGAGAGAGTCGGTGGAGTGGAGCTCAGGTTCCCATTTGCGTTAGAGAATGGAAACACGCTGAAGGAATTGTGAGAAAGCATGGTAGAGATCAAAACCTCTCTACATTTAACACAATAAATAACCAAAGATCTAAAAGATGGGAGGGGAGGAAGGGGAGGGGAGATATTGCCTGTGTTTATCCCAGCTGTGTTACTTCCAAGATTTTGAAATATTGAGTGACAAATCGAAGAAAACTTGGTCTTCCCGGAATCTACTGAAACCCTTCATCAGCTCTCTGCCTCCGAGTTGGAAAAGTAAGGTGGTAATCATTATGACTCAGGCTGCAGAGTGGTTGTTGCTGCAGGAGTGTCAACAAAATATAACTTATTGACCTCCGCTTTTCAAAGAAAAACCAATAGCCCCATTCCAGCAGACTGGTAGGAGAATTGGAATTCTTCTGGGAAAGGAAAAACCAGGCCACTCAGGGTGACCACCTCTACCAACTGGCTTTGCTGAGGCTTCCTTAATGAGCTGCCTGTCGGAGCTTTTACCAGGAATCAGGAACCTTTGGAGAAATTCTGTTCCTCTGAAATTCAGCCCTGATTGTGTTCGCTGGAAAAGCTTATGCTTAAACATCTTAACAAGCCATGGTGAACTGACACGATGTTTTTTTTTAAAAAAAAAGAAAAGTTCTAGGAGCCCTGATGGATAAGAGAACTGTCTAAGATGTATCGCTTGCTAAAGTGATCCAGTCAATGGGCTCCAACGACCTTAATGACCCTCAGTTAATTAATTATGCTAGTCTTTGTTTTTGCTAGAAACATTAAAATGTACTCGCAGCCTCCATGATGTAGGATAGATAGAGCATAATCCGGTTGTTTTTGTCCCGATTTTCCACCCTCTCGACCAAGGACAGCCCGGTTATTTTGTATCTCGTAAGATTAACCTGTGGTCTGAGGTGTGTTAAGAATAATTTCATCCCGATAACTGCCTCCGAAGGGAAAACCGGGAAAGCCGATGACTCCCGTTTTAGGACTGGATGAATTGTGAGGTGGATACGGAATGTATAGGGGAGCGAGCTGACGGGAACAACGAAGCAGGCGTAAATAAAAACAAGCATGTTCCTGCTGCCTCCAGGTTTTTCCTCCACAGTTTATTTTATTTTTGAAACCATCCCATCATTCCCTCTTGTTCGTCCTCCCCCATGCTGCATATTGTGTTTTTCCAGTTGTTGCCATGTTTCTAATTCTTTTTATTGGTAGATAACAGGTCATAAAGGGGGATTTCTGGCTTGAATGACGACGTTCTTGATCGGGACACAATTTTTCTGTGTGATATGATGTCTAGAGATTATCAGAGGACACCACACACAGTGCCACCAAATACGCTCAAGGCTGATTTTTTTTTTTTAATCTTCATATTTGGGGTGTGTAACTGATGAAAAAATATCTTAAGATTTGGAAAATCTTTGTGTGTTTACTCCGCTTATAGCGCTGTTAATGAAACAGTCTGGTCAAAAACCAAATCTGAATAGCTTAGGTACGGTTCACCGATAATGACTCTGCACCACAAAGCTCACAACCAGTTTTCGGTTTTCCGGTTTTCGTCTGCGTCCTGCTGAGACAGAACATCACAC